>NW_027516381.1:0-60117 GCF_048772815.1 Callospermophilus lateralis | reverse complement strand
ATAGAATCCTACCAGGTATCACACGTACATTTTTGTGAGGTGGCTGTCTTGGCAGATACAAATTGTGAGAAGAGTTCACTCCTCCTAAATGCTGTTGGAAATGAAAATTCAACTTATAGGAGAGCGTCCTAGTAGAACAGCATTATACATTAACTCATGTTCAGTAACATAAATATTTTTGCATTTGTGGATTATACATATTTACTGATGAATTTCGATTGGCATTTATATTGGTACTTTTTAATGTCTGTGAGTTGTGTGTGTGTGTGTGTGTGTGTGTGTGTGTATAGATATAGATATAGATATACTCTCCAAATTTTTCAAAATATGAAATATATGTGTCTAATATACAATCTCTAAATTCATTCATGTTCATGTATGTGGATTTATAATCCACTTTTCACAAGATGATAATCAGAAATATTCATCCACCTGAAATACATATTTGTTTCCTAGTACTGAAAACTAACTTCAGTGAATGGTGCATACAAATCCTAATTATTCTACAGTAACTGACCCAGTCTAACATCAATGCAAGTAGACTCCTATGGGACATGATCTGTAATTTGTCATTCATTTGTATTCGACACTGGTACATTTTTGTTTCTTCAGTTTTTGCACATCACAGGATATACATTTCATCCACAAGTTCACAAATTAATAAGCATTTGTTTCAACTTTCACCATTCTTGCTTCAGAACACATGTATTGTCAGGGTTTCTTGACTGGTCTTTTCATGAGACTTCTTTCCAAACACATTATTTTGAATTTCCATAATCATTTTGAAGCAAAACTCACACACTCTTCATGATAAACCAAAACACAAATATTTCCATTACATATATACCTGGTTGGAATGAATGATTGTATATCAATATAAGATTTCCTTTAATTTTTCAGATATCAGTTCAATTCATTATTTAAAGTTCAAAAAAGTTATATTTTTTATTCACTGTATGGTCTATTCATGCTTTTTCTCTATGTTCCTAGAAACAGGGTACACCTCTTTGTACCCCCGATTCTCATTTTACATTTTCAATATATTGCTCCCAGAAATGGTGAAAGAAATACTCATGTCACCTCATTTTCACAGTAATATTCTGGACAAAAAATGGAAAGGTCACACTTATGATTGTACCAAAGCCTAAATGGAAAGTGAACATGGATTTCTAAAAACATCCATGTCCAGGTTGCCGAATGCTGTCAATTGTCAATCCTATTGGTGACTACATATTTGTTTTTTTCCTAATTTATATATTCAAACTCAACCCTGTTGAAAATGTCTAATTCTATCACTCACTTTATACTTTGCCTGATTTCGTAATGTTTCTATTGATATCTGCTTTTCTACATATTTTCCCCAGTTCAACATAGTGACTGACTCTTCACATGTGCTGACATTTACATTCACTCAAAAACCGAAAATCTATTGCTAAAGAACTTTTGGTCCAAATCCTATACTCACTCTTCTTCCTAAACCTACAGACTATCTTCCTAATCCTAATGAATATCCCTTTTTGACTGGATGTTCTCTTCGAAATTTAATCATCCAATGTACAAGGTCCTATGCCATTGCATATCGAATTATCTGAGGCACCTTTGCAGAACATCATTCAAAGCTAAGTATCCCAATCAAGGGCAAAACCCTTCTGGGCTTCAAATCATACCTAGATTTCTGTTTTCCTACTTATATTTCACCTCTATATTCTTGTAAATATTGCAGGTTCCCAATACCATTATTCATCACACAGAATCACTCGTAACCCAAATCAAACCTGTTTTTAACCCCAAGTATACACTGTTCCCTCAATCATTTTACAGAAGAGCAGGGACAGAGTGGTTCTTACAATACAGGAAAGTTGGGGACCTTCCACCTGATGAGAACCTCAAATGTCCATGCACAAATGATACCTGGAGAAGTTGTAGGCAGGTATGAAGCACCTGAGAGAGCAAAAGTCATCTTCCATGGCAAACAACCTGGTCAGGATGAAGGGATGTGTCTGAATCTGCCTCTCTCTCTTCTTATTGTACAGAAGATGGACCGAACCAGGGATGAGTGGAGAGCTGTTCCCGGGTGCCAATGGTGATATACATTCTACCTTATGAAAGTGTCACAGGAGGTAGGGGCAACCTCCATCTTATGTAACCCTTGGAAGCAACTGTTAGGACAAAGTGGTTGCCAAGGCAGTGACCTCATTCAGTTCCAAAGAATGTGACATACCTCATTTCCTTGGTGATGGAACTCTCTGAACTTGGTATCCAAGAAGCCAGGCACCCAGAGGCAGTCCCAGTCCCAGTCCCAGTGGGCTCACTTGTTTGGATTTACCAAGGACAGAGTCAGTTTTCTTGGTACCTAATGATGTGAGGATGGCCAAATGCCAGGAGAGCTCTGAAGATGGACCGTTCCTGAGAAAACAGGTAGTGGCTAACCACTTTTTCCTGACATCTTCACAGAGTTGGTCAAGGAAACAAGATCTGAGAGAAGACAGGCCATTTCGGGGGAACATAGTAAGGCCCACCAGTCAGAGGACACTCCGGATAGTCACAGACGTACTTGGGGGAAGGAGGTGCCTTTGTGGGAGTGGGTGTGGGTTTGTTGTTTTGTCTCATGTTCTGAGAATAGATAGAAAAGGCGGTTTGTTTGGTTTGGAGTGGACAGTTTCTAGTAAGTCATTTGACATGGCGAGTGTTTCTGTTTCTGTGTATCCCACTGTGTCCGTTGTTGTAGACATTAGAAAAGAGAATGCATTAATGGATGTGTCCTGTCTAGTATAAATCTTCCCATGCCCAATATATGAATGGACTGCAGCTTGTCTTATCAATGTGCAACACCTGCTATCTTTCTAAGTTGTAGTTTTCTTCCTGAATTCTGGCCACTCTCCAGAATAGGCTCATGGATTTGTGTCCAAAATATGTACCACCTCCAAGCTCTGTGACATGGCCATGTACTGGATAGCTGAAGAGAATGGCGAGCATCTCAGAAAACTCAGATATCAGTGTGACCAGGAAAGTCTCAGTGCAGAAACCCTGCTTTGGGCCTTTTGCTTACTTATTGTTGTGTTGCACTGAATGTCAGGAAGGTCTTTGCGTCAGGCCACCCCTTTGTGAAGCCTGAAGAAAACAGTTTTCAAATGGAAATGAATGGGCCTCACCTGTGGCTCTTTGCTTAATTGCTTTGGAAAGGGATGTGTCTTTATCAGCCTCTTGGGCCTGTGTGTGGCTGTGACTTAGATTCTCAGCACCTGATGGATCTTAAGAATGATCCCATGTGAGCTTCCAAAACCAAAATGGCAAAAAATTTCATTCATTGTGGATGAAGTCTCTTGCCTTCCTCTGTTAGGTTCCTGCACTCCATCAAATGACAATAGGGATTCTTTGGGTCAAATGAGTTCTTCAAAGCCCTGCAGAGGTGCTTGTGTTTTCGCATGACTCTAAATCACCTAAAGAATCGATACCTAAAATCAGTAGGCCTCAAATTGGAGAAACACAGAAGTATTAACCGCAGGCTTATTTGTTCACTCCTGGTTCACAGAAACGGTGTCCAGGCTACCCTGACTTTAGACAAATGAGGGGCAAACGAGCTGATTTTGGACACTGTCATTGGCTGCGCCCCTCATGGAAACCTCCAGCCAGAGGTTAAGATGATTTACTATATGGAATAAGATGAGGGCCATGTGGGAGTGTTTTGGTTTTAATTTTGGTCATTTGTGTGGCATTGGAAAAAATGACTGGGTCCACGTGGGCTTGAACTCTGGTGTGATTCCCCTTAGAGACTGGGTTTTGGAACTGAACTCAGAGAAGCATTGCCATGAATTTTGTTGGGATTTTAAGAGGCCACGCATGAAAGTCGCTCTTGGAAACTGAGACCTAGGCCCCGGGTGGATTTCCACAGAGGCCTGGGAATCTCAGCAAGGATATCACATGATTTTATTCTTAAAGAAATGGCAGCCATAGTTGAGAGTCAAAACACACATGGACCTCACATTGTAGACCTCAATGGGCCTGGCCTAATGTGACCTTTTGTCCACTCTTTGGGAAGCCATGCCTGTGAGAGTTCTCCAGAGATTTCATTGAAATGAGCTTCCTCACCATTTAATGTTTGCTGAATGAACTGAAACCCACAGTGCCTCCAACTTCATGCTTGAAAAATGGCTAGATAAATACCATGAAATTTTTGAAATTCCTATGACCAGGTGGCACTGGAGAAACATTGGATGTCCTGTTGCTGATCATGAGTATACCAGACAGTGCCTTGATTTACTGAGTTTCATGAAAATGGTGTAGAACAGAGATGCCAGAAATTTGGAGCCTGCTGAGTAGTGGGTCTAGAGCAGTGGTGGGGAGGTGTTTGATAAAACATCCGTGGTAGGGCCATGTGGATCTACCATTGGATTCCAAATGGCTTGTAACTGACATGGTGCAGCCAGCAGACCCTTATATGTAAAGGCATCTTGTTACATGGAGAGTTTTCAGAGGAAAATTAAGAATCAGGTTGATATGGACAAGGGGGCAATGGGGCAAGCTGTGAGAGATAGGAGAATACTTGGTGCATTCTCTTGCAGACCCTGACCCACCACACGTGACAGAACTCCCTCCAGTACTGTGTCCCCGGTTAGCTCCTAGTATTTCGTGAAACAAATATCAAACTCACAGTGCAGCAGCAAAAACACCACAAAATGTGGAAGAGGACCAAATGGCTTCACAGTCCACACGGGGAGACACTTAGTCCCCAATGGCCTCAGTTTACCTACAAAGAGAGGATTCAGCACTGCTTCATCTTGTTCATTGGAAAATAAGAAACCATGTCCTCCAGGTCACATAGATGCAGACCCAGCATTGATGTTCTCACTACAGAGGAAGCCAAATCTCCTGAAAACAACATATATTTCAAGTGTGGAAGCTCAGAGGCAGTTTCTCAAAAAGTTTTTAGGCCAGCAGAGCTCCATGTTTGTGGAGTGTTTACCCTGTCCCTTAGTTTTGGAAACTCCTCTACCACCTCCAAGGTTGTGAACTCCTGAGCATTTTCCATTCCAGATATGTATTTACTGATTTTGTAACTCTTCTCCTCTAATTGTGTCTTACTTGGGGTGAAGGTAATGTCAAGGCATTGTTCTGGATGAGAGCGGGAGGATATTTGTGCAGCATATATTTACATACACATTGGATTCATTTTCCAATTTTCCATTCGAAATACTGAATCCCTGACACTAACCCATACCTAGTAGACTCAGACTATTCATCCTAATATAATGGAGAAAATTAACCCAACACATTAGAAATACAAGTACTTCAGAGGAGACATGTTGTATAGTTGGACTTGACATTTGCATTATATAAGGTAGGAGTTATAAATCTAGTCAAATTTATTTGAAATATTCTCCATGTGTTTTAAACTTAACAAATATGTGAATTCTTGTTTCCTTTTTCTGTAGTCTCTTCACACACGTATATTTATATGCATATATAGAATCCTACCAGGTATCACACGTACATTTTTGTGAGGTGGCTGTCTTGGCAGATACAAATTGTGAGAAGAGTTCACTCCTCCTAAATGCTGTTGGAAATGAAAATTCAACTTATAGGAGAGCGTCCTAGTAGAACAGCATTATACATTAACTCATGTTCAGTAACATAAATATTTTTGCATTTGTGGATTATACATATTTACTGATGAATTTCGATTGGCATTTATATTGGTACTTTTTAATGTCTGTGAGTTGTGTGTGTGTGTGTGTGTGTGTGTGTGTATAGATATAGATATAGATATAGATATACTCTCCAAATTTTTCAAAATATGAAATATATGTGTCTAATATACAATCTCTAAATTCATTCATGTTCATGTATGTGGATTTATAATCCACTTTTCACAAGATGATAATCAGAAATATTCATCCACCTGAAATACATATTTGTTTCCTAGTACTGAAAACTAACTTCAGTGAATGGTGCATACAAATCCTAATTATTCTACAGTAACTGACCCAGTCTAACATCAATGGAAGTAGACTCCTATGGGACATGATCTGTAATTTGTCATTCATTTGTATTCGACACTGGTACATTTTTGTTTCTTCAGTTTTTGCACATCACAGGATATACATTTCATCCACAAGTTCACAAATTAATAAGCATTTGTTTCAACTTTCACCATTCTTGCTTCAGAACACATGTATTGTCAGGGTTTCTTGACTGGTCTTTTCGTGAGACTTCTTTCCAAACACATTATTTTGAATTTCCATAATCATTTTGAAGCAAAACTCACACACTCTTCATGATAAACCAAAACACAAATATTTCCATTACATATATACCTGGTTGGAATGAATGATTGTATATCAATATAAGATTTCCTTTAATTTTTCAGATATCAGTTCAATTCATTATTTAAAGTTCAAAAAAGTTATATTTTTTATTCACTGTATGGTCTATTCATGCTTTTTCTCTATGTTCCTAGAAACAGGGTACACCTCTTTGTACCCCCGATTCTCATTTTACATTTTCAATATATTGCTCCCAGAAATGGTGAAAGAAATACTCATGTCACCTCATTTTCACAGTAATATTCTGGACAAAAAATGGAAAGGTCACACTTATGATTGTACCAAAGCCTAAATGGAAAGTGAACATGGATTTCTAAAAACATCCATGTCCAGGTTGCCTAATGCTGTCAATTGTCAATCCTATTGGTGACTACATATTTGTTTTTTTCCTAATTTATATATTCAAACTCAACCCTGTTGAAAATGTCTAATTCTATCACTCACTTTATACTTTGCCTGATTTCGTAATGTTTCTATTGATATCTGCTTTTCTACATATTTTCCCCAGTTCAACATAGTGACTGACTCTTCACATGTGCTGACATTTACATTCACTCAACAACCGAAAATCTATTGCTAAAGAACTTTTGGTCCAAATCATATACTCACTCTTCTTCCTAAACCTACAGACTATCTTCCTAATCCTACTGAATATCCCTTTTTGACTGGATGTTCTCTTCTAAATTTAATCATCCAATGTACAAGGTCCTATGCCATTGTATATCGAATTATCTGAGGCACCTTTGCAGAACATCATTCAAAGCTAAGTATCCCAATCAAGGGCAAAACCCTTCTGAGCTTCAAATCATACCTAGATTTCTGTTTTCCTACTTATATTTCACCTCTATATTCTTGTAAATATTGCAGGTTCCCAATACCATTATTCATCACACAGAATCACTCGTAACCCAAATCAAACCTGTTTTTAACCCCAAGTATACACTGTTCCCTCAATCATTTTACAGAAGAGCAGGGACAGAGTGGTTCTTACAATACAGGAAAGTTGGGGACCTTCCACCTGATGAGAACCTCAAATGTCCATGCACAAATGATACCTGGAGAAGTTGTAGGCAGGTATGAAGCACCTGAGAGAGCAAAAGTCATCTTCCATGGCAAACAACCTGGTCAGGATGAAGGGATGTGTCTGAATCTGCCTCTCTCTCTTCTTATTGTACAGAAGATGGACCGAACCAGGGATGAGTGGAGAGCTGTTCCCGGGTGCCAATGGTGATATACATTCTACCTTATGAAAGTGTCACAGGAGGTAGGGGCAACCTCCATCTTATGTAACCCTTGGAAGCAACTGTTAGGACAAAGTGGTTGCCAAGGCAGTGACCTCATTCAGTTCCAAAGAATGTGACATACCTCATTTCGTTGGTGATGGAACTCTCTGAACTTGGTATCCAAGAAGCCAGGCACCCAGAGGCAGTCCCAGTCCCAGTCCCAGTGGGCTCACTTGTTTGGATTTACCAAGGACAGAGTCAGTTTTCTTGGTACCTAATGATGTGAGGATGGCCAAATGCCAGGAGAGCTCTGAAGATGGACCGTTCCTGAGAAAACAGGTAGTGGCTAACCACTTTTTCCTGACATCTTCACAGAGTTGGTCAAGGAAACAAGATCTGAGAGAAGACAGGCCATTTCGGGGGAACATACTAAGGCCCACCAGTCAGAGGACACTCCGGATAGTCACAGACGTACTTGGGGGAAGGAGGTGCCTTTGTGGGAGTGGGTGTGGGTTTGTTGTTTTGTCTCATGTTCTGAGAATAGATAGATAAGGCGGTTTGTTTGGTTTGGAGTGGACAGTTTCTAGTAAGTCATTTGACACGGCGAGTGTTTCTGTTTCTGTGTATCCCACTGTGTCCGTTGTTGTAGACATTAGAAAAGAGAATGCATTAATGGATGTGTCCTGTCTAGTATAAATCTTCCCATGCCCAATATATGAATGGACTGCAGCTTGTCTTATCGATGTGCAACACCTGCTATCTTTCTAAGTTGTAGTTTTCTTCCTGAATTCTGGCCACTCTCCAGAATAGGCTCATGGATTTGTGTCCAAAATATGTACCACCTCCAAGCTCTGTGACATGGCCATGTACTGGATAGCTGAAGAGAATGGCGAGCATCTCAGAAAACTCAGATATCAGTGTGACCAGGAAAGTCTCAGTGCAGAAACCCTGCTTTGGGCCTTTTGCTTACTTATTGTTGTGTTGCACTGAATGTCAGGAAGGTCTTTGCCTCAGGCCACCCCTTTGTGAAGCCTGAAGAAAACAGTTTTCAAATGGAAATGAATGGGCCTCACCTGTGGCTCTTTGCTTAATTGCTTTGGAAAGGGATGTGTCTTTATCAGCCTCTTGGGCCTGTGTGTGGCTGTGACTTAGATTCTCAGCACCTGATGGATCTTAAGAATGATCCCATGTGAGCTTCCAAAACCAAAATGGCAAAAAATTTCATTCATTGTGGATGAAGTCTCTTGCCTTCCTCTGTTAGGTTCCTGCACTCCATCAAATGACAATAGGGATTCTTTGGGTCAAATGAGTTCTTCAAAGCCCTGCAGAGGTGCTTGTGTTTTCGCATGACTCTAAATCACCTAAAGAATCGATACCTAAAATCAGTAGGCCTCAAATTGGAGAAACACAGAAGTATTAACCGCAGGCTTATTTGTTCACTCCTGGTTCACAGAAACGGTGTCCAGGCTACCCTGACTTTAGACAAATGAGGTGCAAACGAGCTGATTTTGGACACTGTCTTAAGCTGCGCACCTCATGGAAACCTCCAGCCAGAGGTTAAGATGATTGACTATATGAAATAAGATGAGGGCCATGTGGGAGTGTTTTGGTTTTAATTTTGGACATTTGTGTGGCATTGGAAAAAATGACTGGGTCCACGTGGGCTTGAACTCTGGTGTGATTCCCCTTAGAGACTGGGTTTTGGAACTGAACTCAGAGAAGCATTGCCATGAATTTTGTTGGGATTTTAAGAGGCCACGCATGAAAGTCGCTCTTGGAAACTGAGACCTAGGCCCCGGGTGGATTTCCACAGAGGCCTGGGAATCTCAGCAAGGATATCACATGATTTTATTCTTAAAGAAATGGCAGCCATAGTTGAGAGTCAAAACACACATGGACCTCACATTGTAGACCTCAATGGGCCTGGCCTAATGTGACCTTTTGTCCACTCTTTGGGAAGCCATGCCTGTGAGAGTTCTCCAGAGATTTCATTGAAATGAGCTTCCTCACCATTTAATGTTTGCTGAATGAACTGAAACCCACAGTGCCTCCAACTTCATGGTTGAAAAATGGCTAGATAAATACCATGAAATTTTTGAAATTCCTATGACCAGGTGGCACTGGAGAAACATTGGATGTCCTGTTGCTGATCATGAGTATACCAGACAGTGCCTTGATTTACTGAGTTTCATGAAAATGGTGTAGAACAGAGATGCCAGAAATTTGGAGCCTGCTGAGTAGTGGGTCTAGAGCAGTGGTGGGGAGGTGTTTGATAAAACATCCGTGGTAGGGCCATGTGGATCTACCATTGGATTCCAAATGGCTTGTAACTGACATGGTGCAGCCAACAGACCCTTATATGTAAAGGCATCTTGTTATATGGAGAGTTTTCAGAGGAAAATTAAGAATCAGGTTGATATGGACAAGGGGGCAATGGGGAAAGCTGTGAGAGATAGGAGCCTAGTTGGTGCATTCTCTTGCAGACCCTGACCCACCACACGTGACAGAACTCCCTCCAGCACTGTGTCCCAGTTTAGCTCCTAGTATTTCGTGAAACAAATACCAAACTCACAGTGCAGCAGCAAAAACACCACAAAAAGTGGAAGAGGACCAAATGGCTTCACAGTCCACACGGGGAGACACTTAGTCCCCAGTGGCCTCAGTTTACCTACAAAGAGAGGATTCAGCACTGCTTCATCTTGTTCATTGGAAAATAAGAAACCATGTCCTCCAGGTCACATAGATGCAGACCCAGCTTTGATGTTCTCACTACAGAGGAAGCCAAATCTCCTGAAAACAACATATATTTCAAGTGTGGAAGCTCAGAGGCAGTTTCTCAAAAAGTTTTTAGGCCAGCAGAGCTCCATGTTTGTGGAGGGTTTACCCTGTCCCTTAGTTTTGGAAACTCCTCTACCACCTCCAAGGTTGTGAACTCCTGAACATTTTCCATTCCAGATATGTATTCACTGATTTTGTAACTCTTCTACTCTAATTGTGTCTTACTTGGGGTGAAGGTAATGTCAAGGCATTGTTCTGGATGAGAGCGGGAGGATATTTGTGCAGCATATATTTAGATACACATTGGATTCATTTTCCAATTTTCCATTCGAAATACTGAATCCCTGACACTAACCAATACCTAGTAGACTCAGACTATTCATCCTAATATAATGGAGAAAATTAACCCAACACATTAGAAGTACAAGTACTTCAGAGGAGACATGTTGTATAGTTGGACTTGACATTTGCATTATATAAGGTAGGAGTTATAAATCTAGTCAAATTTATTTGAAATATTCTCCATGTGTTTTAAACTTAACAAATATGTGAATTTTTGTTTCCTTTTTCTGTAGTCTATTCACACATGTATATTTATATGCATATATAGAATCCTACCAGGTATCACACGTACATTTTTGTGAGGTGGCTGTCTTGGCAGATACAAATTGTGAGAAGAGTTCACTCCTCCTAAATGCTGTTGGAAATGAAAATTCAACTTATAGGAGAGCGTCCTAGTAGAACAACATTATTCATTAGCTCATGTTCAGTAAAATAAATATTTTTGCATTTGTGGATGATACATATTTACTGATGAATTTCGATTGGCATTTATATTGGTACTTTTTAATGTCTGTGAGTTGTGTGTGTGTGTGTGTGTGTGTGTGTATAGATATAGATATAGATATAGATATACTCTCCAAATTTTTCAAAATATGAAATATATGTGTCTAATATACACTCTCTAAATTCATTCATGTTCATGTATGTGGATTTATAATCCACTTTTCACAAGATGATAATCAGAAATATTCATCCACCTGAAATACATATTTGTTTCCTAGTACTGAAAACTAACTTCAGTGAATGGTGCATACAAATCCTAATTATTCTACAGTAACTGACCCAGTCTAACATCAATGCAAGTAGACTGCTATGGGACATGATATGTAATTTGTCATTCATTTGTATTCGACACTGGTACATTATTGTTTCTTCAGTTTTTGCACATCACAGGATATACATTTCATCCACAAGTTCACAAATTAATAAGCATTTGTTTCAACTTTCACCACTTCTTGCTTCAGAACACATGTATTGTCAGGGTTTCTTGACTGGTCTTTTCATGAGACTTCTTTCCAAACACATTATTTTGAATTTCCATAATCATTTTGAAGCAAACGTCACACACTCTTCATGATAAACCAAAACACAAATATTTCCATTACATATATACCTGGTTGGAATGAATGATTGTATATCAATATACGATTTCCTTTAATTTTTCAGATATCAGTTCAGTTCATTATTTAAAGTTCAAAAAAGTTATATTATTTATTCACAGTATGGTCTATTCATGCTTTTTCTCTATATTCCTAGAAACAGGGTACACCTCTTTGTAACCCCGATTCTCATTTTACATCTTCAATATATTGCTCCCAGAAATGGTGAAAGAAATACTCATGTCACCTCATTATCACAGTAATATTCTGGACAAAAAATGGAAAGGTCACACTTATGATTGTACCAAAGCCTAAATGGAAAGTGAACATGGATTTCTAAAAACATCCATGTCCAGGTTGCCTAATGCTGTCAATTGTCAATCCTATTGGTGACTACATATTTGTTTTTTTCCTAATTTATATATTCAAACTCAACCCTGTTGAAAATGTCTAATTCTATCACTCACTTTATACTTTGCCTGATTTCCTAATATTTCTATTGATATCTGCTTTTCTACATATTTTCCCCAGTTCAACATAGTGACTGACTCTTCATATGTGCTGACATTTACATTCACTCAACAACCGAAAGTCTATTGCTAAAGAACTTTTGGTGCAAATTCTACACTCACTCTTCTTCCTAAACCTACCGACTATCTTCCTAATCCTATTGAATATCCCTTTTTGACTGGATGTTCTCTCTAAATTCAATCATCCAATGTACAAGGTCCTATGCCATTGTATATCGAATTATCTGAGGCATCTTTGTAGAACATCATTCAAAGCTAAGTATCCCAATCAAGGGCAAAACCCTTCTGGGCTTCAAATCATACCTAGATTTCTGTTTTCCTACTTATATTTCACCTCTATATTCTTGTAATTATTGCAGGTTCCCAATACCATTATTCATCACACAGAATCACTCGTAACCCAAATCAAACCTGTTTTTAACCCCAAGTATACACTGTTCCCTCAATCATTTTACAGAAGAGCAGGGACAGAGTGGTTCTTACAATACAGGAAAGTTGGGGACCTTCCACCTGATGAGAACCTCAAATGTCCATGCACAAATGATACCTGGAGAAGTTGTAGGCAGGTATGAAGCACCTGAGAGAGCAAAAGTCATCTTCCATGGCAAACAACCTGGTCAGGATGAAGGGATGTGTCTGAATCTGCCTCTCTCTCTTCTTATTGTACAGAAGATGGACCAAACCAGGGCTGAGTGGAGAGCTGTTCCCGGGTGCCAATGGTGATATACATTCTACCTTATGAAAGTGTCACAGGAAGTAGGGGCAACCTCCATCTTATGTTAGCCTTGGAAGCAACTGTTAGGACAAAGTGGTTGCCAAGGCAGTGACCTCATTCAGTTCCAAAGAATGTGACATACCTCATTTCCTTGGTGATGGAACTCTCTGAACTTGGTATCCAAGAAGCCAGGCACCCAGAGGCAGTCCCAGTCCCAGTCCCAGTGGGCTCACTTGTTTGGATTTACTAAAAACAGAGTCAGTTTTCTTGGTACCTAATGATGTGAGGATGGCCAAATGCCAGGAGAGCTCTGAAGATGGACCTTTCCTGAGAAAACAGGTAGTGGCTAACCACTTTTCCCTGACATCTTCACAGAGTTGGTCAAGGAAACAAGATCTGAGAGAAGACAGGCCATTTCGGGGGAACATAGTATGGCCCACCAGTCAGAGGACACTCCGGATAGTCACAGACGTACTTGGGGGAAGGAGGTGCCTTTGTGGGAGTGGGTGTGGGTTTGTTGTTTTGTCTCATGTTCTGAGAATAGATAGAAAAGGCGGTTTGTTTGGTTTGGAGTGGACAGTTTCTAGTAAGTCATTTGACACGGCGAGTGTTTCTGTTTCTGTGTATCCCACTGTGTCCGTTGTTGTAGACATTAGAAAAGAGAATGCATTAATGGATGTGTCCTGTCTAGTATAAATCTTCCCATGCCCCATATATGAATGGACTGCAGCTTGTCTAATCGATGTGCAACACCTGCTATCTTTCTAAGTTGTAGTTTTCTTTCTGAATTCTGGCCACTCTCCAGAATAGGCTCATGGATTTGTGTCCAAAATATGTACCACCTCCAAGCTCTGTGACATGGCCATGTACTGGATAGCTGAAGAGAATGGCGAGCATCTCAGAAAACTCAGATATCAGTGTGACCAGGAAAGTCTCAGTGCAGAAACCCTGCTTTGGGCCTTTTGCTTACTTATTGTTGTGTTGCACTGAATGTCAGGAAGGTCTTTGCCTCAGGCCACCCCTTTGTGAAGCCTGAAGAAAACAGTTTTCAAATGGAAATGAATGGGCCTCACCTGTGGCTCTTTGCTTAATTGCTTTGGAAAGGGATGTGTCTTTATCAGCCTCTTGGGCCTGTGTGTGGCTGTGACTTAGATTCTCAGCACCTGATGGATCTTAAGAATGATCCCATGTGAGCTTCCAAAACCAAAATGGCAAAAAATTTCATTCATTGTGGATGAAGTCTCTTGCCTTCCTCTGTTAGGTTCCTGCACTCCATCAAATGACAATAGGGATTCTTTGGGTCAAATGAGTTCTTCAAAGCCCTGCAGAGGTGCTTGTGTTTTCGCATGACTCTAAATCACCTAAAGAATCGATACCTAAAATCAGTAGGCCTCAAATTGGAGAAACACAGAAGTATTAACGGCAGGCTTATTTGTTCACTCCTGGTTCACAGAAACGGTGTCCAGGCTACCCTGACTTTAGACAAATGAGGGGCAAACGAGCTGATTTTGGACACTGTCTTGGGCTGCGCCCCTCATGGAAACCTCCAGCCAGAGGTTAAGATGATTGACTATATGAAATAAGATGAGGGCCATGTGGGAGTGTTTTGGTTTTAATTTTGGTCATTTGTGTGGCATTGGAAAAAATGACTGGGTCCACGTGGGCTTGAACTCTGGTGTGATTCCCCTTAGAGACTGGGTTTTGGAACTGAACTCAGAGAAGCATTGCCATGAATTTTGTTGGGATTTTAAGAGGCCACGCATGAAAGTCGCTCTTGGAAACTGAGACCTAGGCCCCGGGTGGATTTCCACAGAGGCCTGGGAATCTCAGCAAGGATATCACATGATTTTATTCTTAAAGAAATGGCAGCCATAGTTGAGAGTCAAAACACACATGGACCTCACATTGTAGACCTCAATGGGCCTGGCCTAATGTGACCTTTTGTCCACTCTTTGGGAAGCCATGCCTGTGAGAGTTCTCCAGAGATTTCATTGAAATGAGCTTCCTCACCATTTAATGTTTGCTGAATGAACTGAAACCCACAGTGCCTCCAACTTCATGGTTGAAAAATGGCTAGATAAATACCATGAAATTTTTGAAATTCCTATGACCAGGTGGCACTGGAGAAACATTGGATGTCCTGTTGCTGATCATGAGTATACCAGACAGTGCCTTGATTTACTGAGTTTCATGAAAATGGTGTAGAACAGAGATGCCAGAAATTTGGAGCCTGCTGAGTAGTGGGTCTAGAGCAGTGGTGGGGAGGTGTTTGATAAAACATCCGTGGTAGGGCCATGTGGATCTACCATTGGATTCCAAATGGCTTGTAACTGACATGGTGCAGCCAACAGACCCTTATATGTAAAGGCATCTTGTTATATGGAGAGTTTTCAGAGGAAAATTAAGAATCAGGTTGATATGGACAAGGGGGCAATGGGGCAAGCTGTGAGAGATAGGAGCCTAGTTGGTGCATTCTCTTGCAGACCCTGACCCACCACACGTGACAGAACTCCCTCCAGCACTGTGTCCCAGTTTAGCTCCTAGTATTTCGTGAAAAAATACCAAACTCACAGTGCAGCAGCAAAAACACCACAAAAAGTGGAAGAGGACCAAATGGCTTCACAGTACACACGGGGAGACACTTAGTCCCTAGTGGCCTCAGTTTACCTACAAAGAGAGGATTCAGCACTGCTTCATCTTGTTCATTGGAAAATAAGAAACCATGTCCTACAGGTCACATAGATGCAGACCCAGCTTTGATGTTCTCACTACAGAGGAAGCCAAATCTCCTGAAAACAACATATATTTCAAGTGTGGAAGCTCAGAGGCAGTTTCTCAAAAAGTTTTTAGGCCAGCAGAGCTCCATGTTTGTGGAGGGTTTACCCTGTCCCTTAGTTTTGGAAACTCCTCTACCACCTCCAAGGTTGTGTACTCCTGAGCATTTTCCATTCCAGATATGTATTCACTGATTTTGTAACTCTTCTCCTCTAATTGTGTCTTACTTGGGGTGAAGGTAATGTCAAGGCATTGTTCTGGATGAGAGCGGGAGGATATTTGTGCAGCATATATTTACATACACATTGGATTCATTTTCCAATTTTCCATTCGAAATACTGAATCCCTGACACTAACCCATACCTAGTAGACTCAGACTATTCATCCTAATATAATGGAGAAAATTAACCCAACACATTAGAAATACAAGTACTTCAGTGGAGACATGTTGTATAGTTGGACTTGACATTTGCATTATATAAGGTAGGAGTTATAAATCTAGTCAAATTTATTTGAAATATTCTCCATGTGTTTTAAACTTAACAAATATGTGAATTTTTGTTTCCTTTTTCTGTAGTCTATTCACACATGTATATTTATATGCATATATAGAATCCTACCAGGTATCACACGTACATTTTTGTGAGGTGGCTGTCTTGGCAGATACAAATTGTGAGAAGAGTTCACTCCTCCTAAATGCTGTTGGAAATGAAAATTCAACCTATAGGAGAGCGTCCTAGTAGAACAACATTATACATTCACTCATGTTCAGTAAAATAAATATTTTTGCATTTGTGGATGATACATATTTACTGATGAATTTCGATTGGCATTTATATTGGTAATTTTTAATGTCTGTGAGTTATGTGTGTGTGTGGGTGTGTGTGTGTGTGTGTGTGTGTGTGTGTGTATAGGTATAGATATAGATATAGATACACTCTCCAAATTTTTCAAAAAATGAAATATATGTGTCTAATATACACTCTCTAAATTCATTCATGTTCATGTATGTGGATTTATAATCCACTTTTCACAAGATTATAATCAGAAATATTCATCCACCTGAAATACATATTTGTTTCATAGTACTGAAAACTAACTTCAGTGAATGGTGCATACAAATCCTAATTATTCTACAGTAACTGACCCAGTCTAACATCAATGCAAGTAGACTCCTATGGGACATGATATGTAATTTGTCATTCATTTGTATTCGACACTGGTACATTATTGTTTCTTCAGTTTTTGCACATCACAGGATATACATTTCATCCACAAGTTCACAAATTAATAAGCATTTGTTTCAATTTTCACCACTTCTTGCTTCAGAACACATGTATTATCAGAGTATTCTTGACTGGTCTTTTCCAAACACATTATTTTGAATTTCCATAATCATTTTGAAGCAAAACTCACACACTCTTTATGATAAACCTAAACACAAATATTTCCATTACATATATACCTGGTTGGAATGAATGATTGTATATCAATATACGATTTCCTTTAATTTTTCAGATATCAGTTCAATTCATTATTTAAAGTTCAAAAAAGTTATATTATTTATTCACAGTATGGTCTATTCATGCTTTTTCTCTATGTTCCTAGAAACAGGGTACACCCCTTTGTACCCCCGATTCTCATTTTACATCTTCAATATATTGCTCCCAGAAATGGTGAAAGAAATACTCATGTCACCACATTATCACAGTAATATTCTGGACAAAAAATGGAAAGGTCACACTTATGATTGTACCAAAGCCTAAATGGAAAGTGAACATGGATTTCTAAAAACATCCATGTCCAGGTTGCCTAATGCTGTCAATTGTCAATCCTATTGGTGACTACATATTTGTTTTTTTCCTAATTTATATATTCAAACTCAACCCTGTTGAAAATGTCTAATTCTATCACTCACTTTATACTTTGCCTGATTTCGTAATGTTTCTATTGATATCTGCTTTTCTACATATTTTCCCCAGTTCAACATAGTGACTGACTCTTCATATGTGCTGACATTTACATTCACTCAACAACCGAAAGTCTATTGCTAAAGAACTTTTGGTCCAAATCCTATACTCACTCTTCTTCCTAAACCTACCGACTATCTTCCTAATCCTACTGAATATCCCTTTTTGACTGGATGTTCTCTTCTAAATTCAATCATCCAATGTACAAGGTCCTATGCCATTGTATATGGAATTATCTGAGGCATCTTTGCAGAACATCATTCAAAGCTAAGTATCCCAATCAAGGGCAAAACCCTTCTGGGCTTCAAATCATACCTAGATTTCTGTTTTCCTACTTATATTTCACCTCTATATTCTTGTAAATATTGCAGGTTCCCAATACCATTATTCATCACACAGAATCACTCGTAATCCAAATCAAACCTGTTTTTAACCCCAAGTATACACTGTTCCCTCAATCATTTTACAGAAGAGCAGAGACAGAGTGGTTCTTACAATACAGGAAAGTTGGGGACCTTCCACCTGATGAGAACCTCAAATGTCCATGCACAAATGGTACCTGGAGAAGTTGTAGGCAGGTATGAAGCACCTGAGAGAGCAAAAGTCATCTTCCATGGCAAACAACCTGGTCAGGATGAAGGGATGTGTCTGAATCTGCCTCTCTCTCTTCTTATTGTACAGAAGATGGACCAAACCAGGGCTGAGTGGAGAGCTGTTCCCGGGTGACAATGGTGATATACATTCTACCTTATGAAAGTGTCACAGAAAGTTCTGGCAACCTCCATCTTATGTTACCCTTGGAAACAACTGTTAGGACAAAGTGGTTGCCAAGGCAGTGACCTCATTCAGTTCCAAAGAATGTGAAATACCTCATTTCCTTGGTGATGGAACTCTCTGAACTTGGTATCCAAGAAGCCAGACACCCAGAGGCAGTCCCAGTCCCAGTCCCAGTGGGCTCACTTGTTTGGATTTACCAAGGACAGAGTCAGTTTTCTTGGTACCTAATGATGTGAGGATGGCCAAATGCCAGGAGAGCTCTGAAGATGGACCTTTCCTGAGAAAACAGGTAGTGGCTAACCACTTTTTCCTGACATCTTCACAGAGTTGGTCAAGGAATCAAGATCTGAGAGAAGACAGGCCATTTCGGGGGAACATAGTATGGCCCACCAGTCAGAGGACACTCCGGATAGTCACAGACGTACTTGGGGGAAGGAGGTGCCTTTGTGGGAGTGGGTGTGGGTTTGTTGTTTTGTCTCATGTTCTGAGAATAGATAGAAAAGGCGGTTTGTTTGGTTTGGAGTGGACAGTTTCTAGTAAGTCATTTGACATGGCGAGTGTTTCTCTTTCTGTGTATCCCACTGTGTCCGTTGTTGTAGACATTAGAAAAGAGAATGCATTAATGGATGTGTCCTGTCTAGTATAAATCTTCCCATAATTCATCCTGCCCAATATATGAATGGACTGCAGCTTGTCTTATCAATGTGCAACATCTGCTTTCTTTCTAAGTTGTTGTTTTCTTCCTGAATTCTGGCCACTCTCCAGAATAGGCTCATGGATTTGTGTACAAAATATGTACCACCTCCAAGCTCTGTGACATGGCCATGTACTGGATAGCTGAAGAGAATGGCGAGCATCTCAAAAAACTCAGATATCAGTGTGACCAGGATAGTCTCAGTGCAGAAACCCTGCTTTGGGCCTTTTGCTTACTTATTGTTGTGTTGCACTGAATGTCAGGAAGGTCTTTGCCTCAGGCCACCCCTTTGTGAAGCCTGAAGATAACAGTTTTCAAATGGAAATGAATGGGCCTCACCTGTGGCTCTTTATCAGCCTCTTGGACCTGTGTGTGGCTGTGACTTAGATTCTCAGCACCTGATGGATCTTTAGAATGCTCCCACGTGAGCTTCCAAAACCAAAATGGCAAAAAATATCATTCATTGTGGATGAAGTCTCTTGCCTTCCTCTGTTAGGTTCCTGCACTCCATCAAATGACAATAGGGATTCTTTGGGTCAAATGAGTTCTTCAAAGCCCTGCGGAGGTGCTTGTGTTTTCGCATGACTCTAAATCACCTAAAGAATCGATACCTAAAATCAGTAGGCCTCAAATTGGAGAAACAAAGAAGTATTAACTGCAGGCTTATTTGTTCGCTCCTGTTTCAGAGAAACGGTGTCCAGGCTACCCTGATTTTAGGCAAATGAGGGGCAAACGAGCTGATTTTGACACTGTCTTGGGCTGAGCCCCTCATGGAAACCTCCAGCCAGAGGTTAAGATGATTGACTATATGGAATAAGATGAAGGCCATGTGGGAGTGTTTTGGTTTTAATTTTGGTCATTTGTGTTGCATTGGAAAAAATGACTTAGTCCACGTGAGCTTGAACTCTGGTGTGATTCCCCTTAGAGACTGGGTTTTGGAACTGAACTCTGAGAAGCATTGCCATGAATTTTGTTGGGATTTTAAGAGGCGAAGCATGAAAGTAGCTCTTGGAAACTGAGACCTAGGCCCCGGGTGGATTTCCACAGAGGCCTGGGAATCTCAGCAAGGATATCACATGATTTTATTCTTAAAGAAATGGCAGCCATAGTTGAGAGTCAAAACACACATGGACCTCACATTGTAGACCTCAATGGGCCTGGCCTAATGTGACCTTTTGTCCACTCTTTGGGAAGCTGTGCCTGTGAGAGTTCTCCAGAGATTTCATTGAAATGAGCTTCCTCACCATTTAATGTTTGCTGAATGAACTGAAACCCACAGTGCCTCCAACTTCATGCTTGAAAAATGGCTAGATAAATACCATGAAATTTTTGAAATTCCTATGACCAGGTGGCACTGGAGAAACATTGGATGTCCTGTTGCTGATCATGAGTATACCAGACAGTGAATTGATTTACTGAGTTTCATGAAAATGGTGTAGAACAGAGATGCCAGAAATTTGGAGCCTGCTGAGTAGTGGGTCTAGAGCAGTGGTGGGGGGGTGTTTGATAAAACATCCGTGGTAGGGCCATGTGGATCTACCATTGGATTCCAAATGGCTTGTAACTGACATGGTGCAGCCAACAGACCCTTATATGTAAAGGCATCTTGTTATATGGAGAGTTTTCAGAGGAAAATTAAGAATCAGGTTGATATGGACAAGGGGGCAATGGGGCAAGGTGTGAGAGATAGGAGCCTAGTTGGTGCATTCTCTTGCAGACCCTGACCCACCACACGTGACAGAACTCCCTCCAGCACTGTGTCCCAGTTTAGCTCCTAGTATTTCGTGAAACAAATACCAAACTCACAGTGCAGCAGCAAAAACACCACAAAAAGTGGAAGAGGACTAAATGGCTTCACAGTCCACACGGGGAGACACTTAGTCCCCAGTGGCCTCAGTTTACCTACAAAGAGAGGATTCAGCACTGCTTCATCTTGTTCATTGGAAAATAAGAAACCATGTCCTCCAGGTCACATAGATGCAGACCCAGCTTTGATGGTCTCACTACAGAGGAAGCCAAATCTCCAGAAAACTACATATATTTCAAGTGTGGAAGCTCAGAGGCAGTTTCTCAAAAAGTTTTTAGGCCAGCAGAGCTCTATGTTTGTGGAGTGTTTACCCTGTCCCTTAGTTTTGGAAACTCCTCTACCACCTCCAAGGTTGTGAACTCCTGAGCATTTTCCATTCCAGATATGTATTCACTGATTTTGTAACTCTTCTCCTCTAATTGTGTCTTACTTGGGGTGAAGGTAATGTCAAGGCATTGTTCTGGATGAGAGCGGGAGGATATTTGTGCAGCATATATTTACATACACATTGGATTCATTTTCCAATTTTCCATTCGAAATACTGAATCCCTGACACTAACCCATACCTAGTAGACTCAGACTATTCATCCTAATATAATGGAGAAAAGTAACCCAACACAGTAGAAATATAAGTACTTCAGAGGAGACATGTTGTATAGTTGGACTTGACATTTGCATTATATAAGGTAGGAGTTATAAATCTAGTCAAATTTATTTGAAATATTCTCCATGTGTTTTAAACTTAACAAATATGTGAATTCTTGTTTCCTTTTTCTGTAGTCTATTCACACATGTATATTTATATGCATATATAGAATCCTACCAGGTATCACACGTACATTTTTGTGAGGTGGCTGTCTTGGCAGATACAAATTGTGAGAAGAGTTCACTCCTCCTAAATGCTGTTGGAAATGAAAATTCAACTTATAGGAGAGCGTCCTAGTAGAACAACATTATACATTAACTCATGTTCAGTAAAATAAATATTTTTGCATTTGTGGATGATACATATTTACTGATGAATTTCGATTGGCATTTATATTGGTACTTTTTAATGTCTGTGAGTGTTGTGTGTGTGTGTGTGTATATACAGATATAGATATAGATATACTCTGCAAATTTTTCAAAATATGAAATATATGTCTAATATACACTCTAAATTCATTCATGTTCATGTATGTGGATTTATAATCCACTTTTCACAAGATGATAATCAGAAATATTCATCCACCTGAAATACATATTTGTTTCCTAGTACTGAAAACTAACTTCAGTGAATGGTGCATACAAATCCTAATTATTCTACAGTAACTGACCCAGTCTAACATCAATGCAAGTAGACTCCTATGGGACATGATATGTAATTTGTCATTCATTTGTATTCGACACTGGTACATTATTGTTTCTTCAGTTTTTGCACATCACAGGATATACATTTCATCCACAAGTTCACAAATTAATAAGCATTTGTTTCAACTTTAACCACTTCTTGCTTCAGAACACATGTATTGTCACGGTATTCTTGACTGGTCTTTTCATGAGACTTCTTTCCAAACACATTATTTTGAATTTCCATAATCATTTTGAAGCAAAACTCACACACTCTTTATGATAAACCTAAACACAAATATTTCCATTACATATATACCTGGTTGGAATGAATGATTGTATATCAATATACGATTTCCTTTAATTTTTCAGATATCAGTTCAATTCATTATTTAAAGTTCAAAAAAGTTATATTATTTATTCACAGTATGGTCTATTCATGCTTTTACTCTATGTTCCTAGAAACAGGGTACACCTCTTTGTACCCCCGATTCTCATTTTACATCTTCAATATATTGCTCCCAGAAATGGTGAAAGAAATACTCATGTCACCTCATTATCACAGTAATATTCTGGACAAAAAATGGAAAGGTCACACTTATGATTGTACCAAAGCCTAAATGGAAAGTGAACATGGATTTCTAAAAACATCCATGTCCAGGTTGCCTAATGCTGTCAATTGTCAATCCTATTGGTGACTACATATTTGTTTTTTTCCTAATTTATATATTCAAACTCAACCCTGTTGAAAATGTCTAATTCTATCACTCACTTTATACTTTGCCTGATTTCGTAATGTTTCTATTGATATCTGCTTTTCTACATATTTTCCCCAGTTCAACATAGTGACTGACTCTTCATATGTGCTGACATTTACATTCACTCAACAACCGAAAGTCTATTGCTAAAGAACTTTTGGTCCAAATCCTATACTCACTCTTCTTCCTAAACCTACCGACTATCTTCCTAATCCTACTGAATATCCCTTTTTGACTGGATGTTCTCTTCTAAATTCAATCATCCAATGTACAAGGTCCTATGCCATTGTATATGGAATTATCTGAGGCATCTTGCAGAACATCATTCAAAGCTAAGTATCCCAATCAAGGGCAAAACCCTTCTGGGCTTCAAATCATACCTAGATTTCTGTTTTCCTACTTATATTTCACCTCTATATTCTTGTAAATATTGCAGGTTCCCAATACCATTATTCATCACACAGAATCACTCGTAATCCAAATCAAACCTGTTTTTAACCCCAAGTATACTCTGTTCCCTCAATCATTTTACAGAAGAGCAGAGACAGAGTGGTTCTTACAATACAGGAAAGTTGGGGACCTTCCACCTGATGAGAACCTCAAATGTCCATGCACAAATGGTACCTGGAGAAGTTGTAGGCAGGTATGAAGCACCTGAGAGAGCAAAAGTCATCTTCCATGGCAAACAACCTGGTCAGGATGAAGGGATGTGTCTGAATCTGCCTCTCTCTCTTCTTATTGTACAGAAGATGGACCAAACCAGGGCTGAGTGGAGAGCTGTTCCCGGGTGCCAATGGTGATATACATTCTACCTTATGAAAGTGTCACAGGAAGTTCTGGCAACCTCCATCTTATGTTACCCTTGGAAGCAACTGTTAGGACAAAGTGGTTGCCAAGGCAGTGACCTCATTCAGTTCCAAAGAATGTGAAATACCTCATTTCCTTGGTGATGGAACTCTCTGAACTTGGTATCCAAGAAGCCAGACACCCAGAGGCAGTCCCAGTCCCAGTCCCAGTGGGCTCACTTGTTTGGATTTACCAAGGACAGAGTCAGTTTTCTTGGTACCTAATGATGTGAGGATGGCCAAATGCCAGGAGAGCTCTGAAGATGGACCTTTCCTGAGAAAACAGGTAGTGGCTAACCACTTTTTCCTGACATCTTCACAGAGTTGGTCAAGGAATCAAGATCTGAGAGAAGACAGGCCATTTCGGGGGAACATAGTATGGCCCACCAGTCAGAGGACACTCCGGATAGTCACAGACGTACTTGGGGGAAGGAGGTGCCTTTGTGGGAGTGGGTGTGGGTTTGTTGTTTTGTCTCATGTTCTGAGAATAGATAGAAAAGGCGGTTTGTTTGGTTTGGATTGGACAGTTTCTAGTAAGTCATTTGACATGGCGAGTGTTTCTCTTTCTGTGTATCCCACTGTGTCCGTTGTTGTAGACATTAGAAAAGAGAATGCATTAATGGATGTGTCCTGTCTAGTATAAATCTTCCCATAATTCATCCTGCCCAATATATGAATGGACTGCAGCTTGTCTTATCAATGTGCAACACCTGCTATCTTCCTAAGTTGTTGTTTTCTTCCTGAATTCTGGCCACTCTAAAGAATAGGCTCATGGATTTGTGTCCAAAATAGGTACCACCTCCAAGCTCTGTGACATGGCCATGTACTGGATAGCTGAAGAGAATAGCGAGCATCTCAAAAAACTCAGATATCAGTGTGACCAGGAAAGTCTCAGTGCAGAAACCCTGCTTTGGGCCTTTTGCTTACTTATTGTTGTGTTGCACTGAATGTCAGGAAGGTCTTTGCCTCAGGCCACCCCTTTGTGAAGCCTGAAGAAAACAGTTTTCAAATGGAAATGAATGGGCCTCACCTGTGGCTCTTTATCAGCCTCTTGGACCTGTGTGTGGCTGTGACTTAGATTCTCAGCACCTGATGGATCTTAAGAATGATCCCACGTGAGCTTCCAAAACCAAAATGGCAAAAAAATATCATTCATTGTGGATGAAGTCTCTTGCCTTCCTCTGTTAGGTTCCTGCAATCTATCAAATGACAATAGGGATTCTTTGGGTCAAATGAGTTCTTCAAAGCCCTGCAGAGGTGCTTGTGTTTTCGCATGACTCTAAATCACCTAAAGAATCAATACCTAAAATCAGTAGGCCTCAAATTGGAGAAACAAAGAAGTATTAACGGCAGGCTTATTTGCTCGCTCCTGTTTCAGAGAAACGGTGTCCAGGCTACCCTGACTTTAGGCAAATGAGGGGCAAACGAGCTGATTTTGGACACTGTCTTGGGCTGCGCCCCTCATGGAAACCTCCAGCCAGAGGTTAAGATGATTGACTATATGGAATAAGATGAAGGCCATGTGGGAGTGTTTTGGTTTTAATTTTGGTCATGTGTTGCATTGGAAAAAATGACTGGGTCCATGTGAGCTTGAACTCTGGTGTGATTCCCCTTAGAGACTGGGTTTTGGAACTGAACTCAGAGAAGCATTGCCATGAATTTTGTTGGGATTTTAAGAGGCCACGCATGAAAGTCGCTCTTGGAAACTGAGACCTAGGCCCCGGTTGGATTTCCACAGAGGCCTGGGAATCTCAGCAAGGATATCACATGATTTTATTCTTAAAGAAATGGCAGCCATAGTTGAGAGTCAAAACACACATGGACCTCACATTGTAGACCTCAATGGGCCTGGCCTAATGTGACCTTTTGTCCACTCTTTGGGAAGCCGTGCCTGTGAGAGATCTCCAGAGATTTCATTGAAATGAGCTTCCTCACCATTTAATGTTTGCTGAATGAACTGAAACCCACAGTGCCTCCAACTTCATGGTTGAAAAATGGCTAGATAAATACCATGAAATTTTTGAAATTCCTATGACCAGGTGGCACAGGAGAAACATTGGATGTCCTGTTGCTGATCATGAGTATACCAGACAGTGCCTTGATTTACTGAGTTTCATGAAAATGGTGTAGAACAGAGATGCCAGAAATTTGGAGCCTGCTGAGTAGTGGGTCTAGAGCAGTGGTGGGGAGGTGTTTGATAAAACATCCGTGGTAGGGCCATGTGGATCTACCATTGGATTCCAAATGGCTTGTAACTGACATGGTGCAGCCAACAGACCCTTATATGTAAAGGCGTCTTGTTATATGGAGAGTTTTCAGAGGAAAATTAAGAATCAGGTTGATATGGACAAGGGGGCAATGGGGCAAGGTGTGAGAGATAGGAGCCTAGTTGGTGCATTCTCTTGCAGACCCTGACCCACCACACGTGACAGAACTCCCTCCAGCACTGTGTCCCAGTTTAGCTCCTAGTATTTCGTGAAACAAATACCAAACTCACAGTGCAGCAGCAAAAACACCACAAAAAGTGGAAGAGGACCAAATGGCTTCACAGTCCACACGGGGAGACACTTAGTCCCCAGTGGCCTCAGTTTACCTATAAAGAGAGGATTCAGCACTGCTTCATCTTGTTCATTGGAAAATAAGAAACCATGTCATCCAGGTCACATAGATGCAGACCCAGCGTTGATGGTCTCACTACAGAGGAAGCCAAATCTCCAGAAAACTACATATATTTCAAGTGTGGAAGCTCAGAGGCAGTTTCTCAAAAAGTTTTTAGGCCAGCAGATCTCCATGTTTGTGGAGTGTTTACCCTGTCCCTTAGTTTTGGAAACTCCCCTACCACCTCCAAGGTTGTGAACTCCTGAGCATTTTCCATTCCAGATATGTATTCACTGATTTTGTAACTCTTCTCCTCTAATTGTGTCTTACTTGGGGTGAAGGTAATGTCAAGACATTGTTCTGGATGAGAGCGGGAGGATATTTGTGCAGCATATATTTACATACACATTGGATTCATTTTCCAATTTTCCATTCGAAATACTGAATCCCTGACACTAACCCATACCTAGTAGACTCAGACTATTCATCCTAATATAATGGAGAAAATTAACCCAACACAGTAGAAATACAAGTACTTCCGAGGAGACATGTTGTATAGTTGGACTTGACATTTGCATTATATAAGGTAGGAGTTATAAATCTAGTCAAATTTATTTGAAATATTCTCCATGTGTTTTAAACTTAACAAATATGAGAATTCTTGTTTCCTTTTTCTGTAGTCTATTCACACATGTATATTTATATGCATATATAGAATCCTACCAGGTATCACACGTACATTTTTGTGAGGTGGCTGTCTTGGCAGATACAAATTGTGAGAAGAGTTCACTCCTCCTAAATGCTGTTGGAAATGAAAATTCAACTTATAGGAGAGCGTCCTAGTAGAACAACATTATACATTAACTCATGTTCAGTAAAATAAATATTTTTGCATTTGTGGATGATACATATTTACTGATGAATTTCGATTGGCATTTATATTGGTAATTTTTAATGTCTGTGAGTTATGTGTGTGTGTGTGTGTGTGTGTGTGTGTCTGTGTATAGGTATAGATATAGATATAGATACACTCTCCAAATTTTTCAAAAAATGAAATATATGTGTCTAATATACACTCTCTAAATTCATTCATGTTCATGTATGTGGATTTATAATCCACTTTTCACAAGATTATAATCAGAAATATTCATCCACCTGAAATACATATTTGTTTCATAGTACTGAAAACTAACTTCAGTGAATGGTGCATACAAATCCTAGTTATTCTACAGTAACTGACCCAGTCTAACATCAATGCAAGTAGACTCCTATGGGACATGATATGTAATTTGTCATTCATTTGTATTCGACACTGGTACATTATTGTTTCTTCAGTTTTTGCACATCACAGGATATACATTTCATCCACAAGTTCACAAATTAATATGCATTTGTTTCAATTTTCACCACTTCTTGCTTCAGAACACATGTATTGTCAGGGTATTCTTGACTGGTCTTTTCCAAACACATTATTTTGAATTTCCATAATCATTTTGAAGCAAAACTCACACACTCTTTATGATAAACCTAAACACAAATATTTCCATTACATATATACCTGGTTGGAATGAATGATTGTATATCAATATACGATTTCCTTTAATTTTTCAGATATCAGTTCAATTCATTATTTAAAGTTCAAAAAAGTTATATTATTTATTCACAGTATGGTCTATTCATGATTTTTCTCTATGTTCCTAGAAACAGGGTACACCTCTTTGTACCCCCGATTCTCATTTTACATCTTCAATATATTGCTCCCAGAAATGGTGAAAGAAATACTCATGTCACCTCATTATCACAGTAATATTCTGGACAAAAAATGGAAAGGTCACACTTATGATTGTACCAAAGCCTAAATGGAAAGTGAACATGGATTTCTAAAAACATCCATGTCCAGGTTGCCTAATGCTGTCAATTGTCAATCCTATTGGTGACTACATATTTGTTTTTTTCCTAATTTATATATTCAAACTCAACCCTGTTGAAAATGTCTAATTCTATCACTCACTTTATACTTTGCCTGATTTCGTAATGTTTCTATTGATATCTGCTTTTCTACATATTTTCCCCAGTTCAACATAGTGACTGACTCTTCATATGTGCTGACATTTACATTCACTCAACAACCGAAAGTCTATTGCTAAAGAACTTTTGGTCCAAATC
Source organism: Callospermophilus lateralis (assembly GCF_048772815.1). NCBI lineage: Eukaryota > Metazoa > Chordata > Mammalia > Rodentia > Sciuridae > Callospermophilus > Callospermophilus lateralis. Next base: position 31,387 of record NW_027516381.1, on the reverse strand, counting down.
CTATACTCACTCTTCTTCCTAAACCTACCGACTATCTTCCTAATCCTACTGAATATCCTTTTTTGACTGGATGTTCTCTTCTAAATTCAATCATCCAATGTACAAGGTCCTATGCCATTGTATATGGAATTATCTGAGGCATCTTTGCAGAACATCATTCAAAGCTAAGTATCCCAATCAAGGGCAAAACCCTTCTGGGCTTCAAATCATACCTAGATTTCTGTTTTCCTACTTATATTTCACCTCTATATTCTTGTAAATATTGCAGGTTCCCAATACCATTATTCATCACACAGAATCACTCGTAATCCAAATCAAACCTGTTTTTAACCCCAAGTATACACTGTTCCCTCAATCATTTTACAGAAGAGCAGAGACAGAGTGGTTCTTACAATACAGGAAAGTTGGGGACCTTCCACCTGATGAAAACCTCAAATGTCCATGCACAAATGGTACCTGGAGAAGTTGTAGGCAGGTATGAAGCACCTGAGAGAGCAAAAGTCATCTTCCATGGCAAACAACCTGGTCAGGATGAAGGGATGTGTCTGAATCTGCCTCTCTCTCTTCTTATTGTACAGAAGATGGACCAAACCAGGGCTGAGTGGAGAGCTGTTTCCGGGTGCCAATGGTGATATACATTCTACCTTATGAAAGTGTCACAGGAAGTTCTGGCAACCTCCATCTTATGTTACCCTTGGAAGCAACTGTTAGGACAAATTGGTTGCCAAGGCAGTGACCTCATTCAGTTCCAAAGAATGTGAAATACCTCATTTCCTTGGTGATGGAACTCTCTGAACTTGGTATCCAAGAAGCCAGACACCCAGAAGCAGTCCCAGTCCCAGTCCCAGTGGGCTAACTTGTTTGGATTTACCAAGGACAGAGTCAGTTTTCTTGGTACCTAATGATGTGAGGATGGCCAAATGCCAGGAGAACTCTGAAGATGGACCTTTCCTGAGAAAACAGGTAGTGGCTAACCACTTTTTCCTGACATCTTCACAGAGTTGGTCAAGGAATCAAGATCTGAGAGAAGACAGGCCATTTTGGGGGAACATAGTATGGCCCACCAGTCAGAGGACACTCCGGATAGTCACAGACGTACTTGGGGGAAGGAGGTGCCTTTGTGGGAGTGGATGTGGGTTTGTTGTTTTGTCTCATGTTCTGAGAATAGATAGAAAAGGCGGTTTGTTTGGTTTGGAGTGGACAGTTTCTAGTAAGTCATTTGACATGGCGAGTGTTTCTCTTTCTGTGTATCCCACTGTGTCCGTTGTTGTAGACATTAGAAAAGAGAATGCATTAATGGATGTGTCCTGTCTAGTATAAATCTTCCCATAATTCATCCTGCCCAATATATGAATGGACTGCAGCTTGTCTTATCAATGTGCAACACCTGCTATCTTTCTAAGTTGTTGTTTTCTTCCTGAATTCTGGCCACTCTCCAGAATAGGCTCATGGATTTGTGTCCAAAATATGTACCACCTCCAAGCTCTGTGACATGGCCATGTACTGGATAGCTGAAGAGAATGGCGAGCATCTCAAAAAACTCAGATATCAGTGTGACCAGGAAAGTCTCAGTGCAGAAACCCTGCTTTGGGCCTTTTGCTTACTTATTGTTGTGTTGCACTGAATGTCAGGAAGGTCTTTGCCTCAGGCCACCCCTTTGTGAAGCCTGAAGAAAACAGTTTTCAAATGGAAATAAATGGGCCTCACCTGTGGCTCTTTATCAGCCTCTTGGACCTGTGTGTGGCTGTGACTTAGATTCTCAGCACCTGATGGATCTTAAGAATGATCCCATGTGAGCTTCCAAAACCAAAATGGCAAAAAATATCATTCATTGTGGATGAAGCCTCTTGCCTTCCTCTGTTAGGTTCCTGCACTCCATCAAATGACAATAGGGATTCTTTGGGTCAAATGAGTTCTTCAAAGCCCTGCAGAGGTGCTTGTGTTTTCGCATGACTCTAAATCACCTAAAGAATCGATACCTAAAATCAGTAGGCCTCAAATTGGAGAAACAAAGAAGTATTAACTGCAGGCTTATTTGTTCGCTCCTGTTTCAGAGAAACGGTGTCCAGGCTACCCTGACTTTAGGCAAATGAGGGGCAAACGAGCTGATTTTGGACACTGTCTTGTGCTGCGCCCCTCATGGAAACCTCCAGCCAGAGGTTAAGATGATTGACTATATGGAATAAGATGAAGGCCATGTGGGAGTGTTTGGTTTTAATTTTGGTCATTTGTGTTGCATTGGAAAAAATGACTGGGTCCACGTGAGCTTGAACTCTGGTGTGATTCCCCTTAGAGACTGGGTTTTGGAACTGAACTCAGAGAAGCATTGCCATGAATTTTGTTGGGATTTTAAGAGGCCACGCATGAAAGTCGCTCTTGGAAACTGAGACCTAGGCCCCGGGTGGATTTCCACAGAGGCCTGGGAATCTCAGCAAGGATATCACATGATTTTATTCTTAAAGAAATGGCAGCCATAGTTGAGAGTCAAAACACACATGGACCTCACGTTGTAGACCTCAATGGGCCTGGCCTAATGTGACCTTTTGTCCACTCTTTGGGAAGCCGTGCCTGTGAGAGTTCTTCAGAGATTTCATTGAAATGAGCTTCCTCACCATTTAATGTTTGCTGAATGAACTGAAACCCACAGTGCCTCCAACTTCATGCTTGAAAAATGACTAGATAAATACCATGAAATTTTTGAAATTCCTATGACCAGGTGGCACTGGAGAAACATTGGATGTCCTGTTGCTGATCATGAGTATACCAGACAGTGCTTTGATTTACTGAGTTTCATGAAAATGGTGTAGAACAGAGATGCCAGAAATTTGGAGCCTGCTGAGTAGTGGGTCTAGAGCAGTGGTGGGGAGGTGTTTGATAAAACATCCGTGGTAGGGCCATGTGGATCTACCATTGGATTCCAAATGGCTTGTAACTGACATGGTGCAGCCAACAGACCCTTATATGTAAAGGCATCTTGTTATATGGAGAGTTTTCAGAGGAAAATTAAGAATCAGGTTGATATGGACAAGGGGGCAATGGGGCAAGCTGTGAGAGATAGGAGCCTAGTTGGTGCATTCTCTTGCAGACCCTGATCCACCACACGTGACAGAACTCCCTCCAGCACTGTGTCCCAGTTTAGCTCCTTGTATTTCGTGAAACAAATACCAAACTCACAGTGCAGCAGCAAAAACACCACAAAAAGTGGAAGAGGACCAAATGGCTTCACAGTCCACACGGGGAGACACTTAGTCCCCAGTGGCCTCAGTTTACCTACAAAGAGAGGATTCAGCACTGCTTCATCTTGTTCATTGGAAAATAAGAAACCATGTCCTCCAGGTCACATAGATGCAGACCCAGCTTTGATGGTCTCACTACAGAGGAAGCCAAATCTCCAGAAAGCTACATATATTTCAAGTGTGGAAGCTCAGAGGCAGTTTCTCAAAAAGTTTTTAGGCGAGCAGAGCTCCATGTTTGTGGAGTGTTTACCCTGTCCCTTAGTTTTGGAAACTCCTCTACCACCTCCAAGGTTGTGAACTCCTGAGCATTTTCCATTCCAGATATGTATTCACTGATTTTGTAACTCTTCTCCTCTAATTGTGTCTTACTTGGGGTGAAGGTAATGTCAAGGCATTGTTCTGGATGAGAGCGGGAAGATATTTGTGCAGCATATTTTTACATACATATTGGATTCATTTTCCAAATTTCCATTCGAAGTACTGAATCCCTGACACTAACCCATACCTAGTAGACTCAGACTATTCATCCTAATATAATGGAGAAAATTAGCCCAACACATTAGAAATACAAGTACTTCAGAGGAGACATGTTGTATAGTTGGACTTGACATTTGCATTATATAAGGTAGGAGTTATAAATCTAGTCAAATTTATTTGAAATATTCTCCATGTGTTTTTAAGCTTAACAAATATGTGAATTCTTATTTCCCTTTTCTGTAGCCTATTCACACATGTATATTTATATGCATATATAGAATCCTACCAGGTATCACATGTACATTTTTGTGAGGTGGCTGTCTTGGCAGATACAAATTGTGAGAAGTGTTCACTCCTCCTAAATGCTGTTGGAAATGAAAATTCAACCTATAGGAGAGCGTCCTAGTAGAACAACATTATACACTAACTCATGTTCAGTAAAATAAATATTTTTGCATTTGTGGATGATACATATTTACTGATGAATTTCGATTGGCATTTATATTGGTACTTTTTAATGTCTGTGAGTGTTGTGTGTGTGTGTGTGTATATACAGATATAGATATAGATATACTCTGCAAATTTTTCAAAATATGAAATATATGTGTCTAATATACACTCTAAATTCATTCATGTTCATGTATGTGGATTTATAATCCACTTTTCACAAGATTATAATCAGAAATATTCATCCACCTGAAATACATATTTGTTTCCTAGTACTGAAAACTAACTTCAGTGAATGGTGCATACAAATCCTAATTATTCTACAGTAACTGACCCAGTCTAACATCAATGCAAGTAGACTCCTATGGGACATGATATGTAATTTGTCATTCATTTGTATTCGACACTGGTACATTATTGTTTCTTCAGTGTTTGCACATCACATAATATACATTTCATCCACAAGTTCACAAATTAATAAGCATTTGTTTCAACTTTAACCACTTCTTGCTTCAGAACACATGTATTGTCAGGGTATTCTTGACTGGTCTTTTCATGAGACTTCTTTCCAAACACATTATTTTGAATTTCCATAATCATTTTGAAGCAAAACTCACACACTCTTTATGATAAACCTAAACACAAATATTTCCATTACATATATACCTGGTTGGAATGAATGATTGTATATCAATATATGATTTCCTTTAATTTTTCAGATATCAGTTCAATTCATTATTTAAAGTTCAAAAAAGTTATATTATTTATTCACAGTATGGTCTATTCATGCTTATTCTCTATGTTCCTAGAAACAGGGTACACCTCTTTGTACCCCCGATTCTCATTTTACATCTTCAATATATTGCTCCCAGAAATGGTGAAAGAAATACTCATGTCACCTCATTATCACAGTAATATTCTGGACAAAAAATGGAAAGGTCACACTTATGATTGTACCAAAGCCGAAATGGAAAGTGAACATGGATTTCTAAAAACATCCATGTCCAGGTTGCCTAATGCTGTCAATTGTCAATCCTATTGGTGACTACATATTTGTTTTTTTCCTAATTTATATATTCAAACTCAACCCTGTTGAAAATGTCTAATTCTATCACTCACTTTATACTTTGCCTGATTTCGTAATGTTTCTATTGATATCTGCTTTTCTACATATTTTCCCCAGTTCAACATAGTGACTGACTCTTCATATGTGCTGACATTTACATTCACTCAACAACCGAAAGTCTATTGCTAAAGAACTTTTGGTCCAAATCCTATACTCACTCTTCTTCCTAAACCTACCGACTATCTTCCTAATCCTACTGAATATCCCTTTTTGACTGGATGTTCTCTTCTAAATTCAATCATCCAATGTACAAGGTCCTATGCCATTGTATATGGAATTATCTGAGGCATCTTTGCAGAACATCATTCAAAGCTAAGTATCCCAATCAAGCGCAAAACCCTTCTGGGCTTCAAATCATACCTAGATTTCTGTTTTCCTACTTATATTTCACCTCTATATTCTTGTAAATATTGCAGGTTCCCAATACCATTATTCATCACACAGAATCACTCGTAATCCAAATCAAACCTGTTTTTAACCCCAAGTATACACTGTTCCCTCAATCATTTTACAGAAGAGCAGAGACAGAGTGGTTCTTACAATACAGGAAAGTTGGGGACCTTCCACCTGATGAGAACCTCAAATGTCCATGCACAAATGGTACCTGGAGAAGTTGTAGGCAGGTATGAAGCACCTGAGAGAGCAAAAGTCATCTTCCATGGCAAACAACCTGGTCAGGATGAAGGGATGTGTCTGAATCTGCCTCTCTCTCTTCTTATTGTACAGAAGATGGACCAAAGCAGGGCTGAGTGGAGAGCTGTTCCCGGGTGCCAATGGTGATATACATTCTACCTTATGAAAGTGTCACAGGAAGTTCTGGCAACCTCCATCTTATGTTACCCTTGGAAGCAACTGTTAGGACAAAGTGGTTGCCAACGCAGTGACCTCATTCAGTTCCAAAGAATGTGAAATACCTCATTTCCTTGGTGATGGAACTCTCTGAACTTGGTATCCAAGAAGCCAGATACCCAGAGGCAGTCCCAGTCCCAGTCCCAGTGGGCTCACTTGTTTGGATTTACCAAGGACAGAGTCAGTTTTCTTGGTACCTAATGATGTGAGGATGGCCAAATGCCAGGAGAGCTCTGAAGATGGACCTTTCCTGAGAAAACAGGTAGTGGCTAACCACTTTTTCCTGATATCTTCACAGAGTTGGTCAAGGAATCAAGATCTGAGAGAAGACAGGCCATTTCGGGGGAACATAGTATGGCCCACCAGTCAGAGGACACTCTGGATAGTCACAGACATACTTGGGGGAAGGAGGTGCCTTTGTGGGAGTGGGTGCGGGTTTGTTGTTTTGTCTCATGTTCTGAGAATAGATAGAAAAGGCGGTTTGTTTGGTTTGGAGTGGACAGTTTCTAGTAAGTCATTTGACATGGCGAGTGTTTCTGTTTCTGTGTATCCCACTGTGTCCGTTGTTGTAGACATTAGAAAAGAGAATGCATTAATGGATGTGTCCTGTCTAGTATAAATCTTCCCATAATTCATCCTGCCCAATATATGAATGGACTGCAGCTTGTCTTATCAATGTGCAACACCTGCTATCTTTCTAAGTTGTTGTTTTCTTCCTGAATTCTGGCCACTCTCCAGAATAGGCTCATGGATTTGTGTACAAAATATGTACCACCTCCAAGCTCTGTGACATGGCCATGTACTGGATAGCTGAAGAGAATGGCGAGCATCTCAAAAAACTCAGATATCAGTGTGACCAGGAAAGTCTCAGTGCAGAAACCCTGCTTTGGGCCTTTTGCTTACTTATTGTTGTGTTGCACTGAATGTCAGGAAGGTCTTTGCCTCAGGCCACCCCTTTGTGAAGCCTGAAGAAAACAGTTTTCAAATGGAAATGAATGGGCCTCACCTGTGGCTCTTTATCAGCCTCTTGGACCTGTGTGTGGCTGTGACTTAGATTCTCAGCACCTGATGGATCTTAAGAATGATCCCATGTGAGCTTCCAAAACCAAAATGGCAAAAAATATCATTCATTGTGGATGAAGTCTCTTGCCTTCCTCTGTTAGGTTCCTGCACTCCATCAAATGACAATAGGGATTCTTGGGGTCAAATGAGTTCTTCAAAGCCCTGCAGAGGTGCTTGTGTTTTCGCATGACTCTAAATCACCTAAAGAATCGATACCTAAAATCAGTAGGCCTCAAATTGGAGAAACAAAGAAGTATTAACTGCAGGCTTATTTGTTCGCTCCTGTTTCAGAGAAACGGTGTCCAGGCTACCCTGACTTTAGGCAAATGAGGGGCAAACGAGCTGATTTTGGACACTGTCTTGGGCTGCGCCCCTCATGGAAACCTCCAGCCAGAGGTTAAGATGATTGACTATATGGAATAAGATGAAGGCCATGTGGGAGTGTTTTGGTTTTAATTTTGGTCATTTGTGTTGCATTGGAAAAAATGACTGGGTCCACGTGAGCTTGAACTCTGGTGTGATTCCCCTTAGAGACTGGGTTTTTGAACTGAACTCAGAGAAGCATTGCCATGAATTTTGTTGGGATTTTAAGAGGCCACGCATGAAAGTCGCTCTTGGAAACTGAGACCTAGGCCCCGGGTGGATTTCCACAGAGGCCTGGGAATCTCAGCAAGGATATCACATGATTTTATTCTTAAAGAAATGGCAGCCATAGTTGAGAGTCAAAACACACATGGACCTCACATTGTAGACCTCAATGGGCCTGGCCTAATGTGACCTTTTGTCCACTCTTTGGGAAGCCATGCCTGTGAGAGTTCTCCAGAGATTTCATTGAAATGAGCTTCTTCACCATTTAATGTTTGCTGAATGAACTGAAACCCACAGTGCCTCCAACTTCATGCTTGAAAAATGGCTAGATAAATACCATAAAATTTTTGAAATTCCTATGACCAGGTGGCACTGGAGAAACATTGGATGTCCTGTTGCTGATCATGAGTATACCAGACAGTGCCTTGATTTACTGAGTTTCATGAAAATGGTGTAGAACAGAGATGCCAGAAATTTGGAGCCTGCTGAGTAGTGGGTCTAGAGCAGTGGTGGGGAGGTGTTTGATAAAACATCCGTGGTAGGGCCATGTGGATCTACCATTGGATTCCAAATGGCTTGTAACTGACATGGTGCAGCCAACAGACCCTTATATGTAAAGGCATCTTGTTATATGGAGAGTTTTCAGAGGAAAATTAAGAATCAGGTTGATATGGACAAGGGGGCAATGGGGCAAGGTGTGAGAGATAGGAGCCTAGTTGGTGCATTCTCTTGCAGACCCTGACCCACCACACGTGACAGAACTCCCTCCAGCACTGTGTCCCAGTTTAGCTCCTAGTATTTCGTGAAACAAATACCAAACTCACAGTGCAGCAGCAAAAACACCACAAAAAGTGGAAGAGGACCAAATGGCTTCACAGTCCACACGGGATGCACTTAGTCCCCAGTGGCCTCAGTTTACCTACAAAGAGAGGATTCAGCACTGCTTCATCTTGTTCATTGGAAAATAAGAAACCATGTCCTCCAGGTCACATAGATGCAGACCCAGCTTTGATGGTCTCACTACAGAGGAAGCCAAATCTCCAGAAAACTACATATATTTCAAGTGTGGAAGCTCAGAGGCAGTTTCTCAAAAAGTTTTTAGGCCAGCAGAGCTCCATGTTTGTGGAGTGTTTACCCTCTTCCTAAGTTTTGGAAACTCCTCTACCACCTCCAAGGTTGTGAACTCCTGAGCATTTTCCATTCCAGATATGTATTCACTGATTTTGTAACTCTTCTCCTCTAATTGTGTCTTACTTGGGGTGAAGGTAATGTCAAGGCATTGTTCTGGATGAGAGCGGGAGGATATTTGTGCAGCATATTTTTACATACACATTGGATTCATTTTCCAAATTTCCATTCGAAGTACTGAATCCCTGACACTAACCCATACCTAGTAGACTCAGACTATTCATCCTAATATAATGGAGAAAATTAGCCCAACACATTAGAAATACAAGTACTTCAGAGGAGACATGTTGTATAGTTGGACTTGACATTTGCATTATATAAGGTAGGAGTTATAAATCTAGTCAAATTTATTTGAAATATTCTCCATGTGTTTTTAAGCTTAACAAATATGTGAATTCTTATTTCCCTTTTCTGTAGCCTATTCACACATGTATATTTATATGCATATATAGAATCCTACCAGGTATCACATGTACATTTTTGTGAGGTGGCTGTCTTGGCAGATACAAATTGTGAGAAGAGTTCACTCCTCCTAAATGCTGTTGGAAATGAAAATTCAACCTATAGGAGAGCGTCCTAGTAGAACAACATTATACATTAACTCATGTTCAGTAAAATAAATATTTTTGCATTTGTGGATGATACATATTTACTGATGAATTTCGATTGGCATTTATATTGGTACTTTTTAATGTCTGTGAGTGTTGTGTGTGTGTGTGTGTATATACAGATATAGATATAGATATACTCTGCAAATTTTTCAAAATATGAAATATATGTGTCTAATATACACTCTCTAAATTCATTCATGTTCATGTATGTGGATTTATTATCCACTTTTCACAAGATTATAATCAGAAATATTCATCCACCTGAAATACATATTTGTTTCCTAGTACTGAAAACTAACTTCAGTGAATGGTGCATACAAATCCTAATTATTCTACAGTAACTGACCCAGTCTAACATCAATGCAAGTAGACTCCTATGGGACATGATATGTAATTTGTCATTCATTTGTATTCGACACTGGTACATTATTGTTTCTTCAGTTTTTGCACATCACAGGATATACATTTCATCCACAAGTTCACAAATTAATAAGCATTTGTTTCAACTTTAACCACTTCTTGCTTCAGAACACATGTATTGTCACGGTATTCTTGACTGGTCTTTTCATGAGACTTCTTTCCAAACACATTATTTTGAATTCCCATAATCATTTTGAAGCAAAACTCACACACTCTTTATGATAAACCTAAACACAAATATTTCCATTACATATATACCTGGTTGGAATGAATGATTGTATATCAATATACGATTTTCTTTAATTTTTCAGATATCAGTTCAATTCATTATTTATAGTTCAAAAAAGTTATATTATTTATTCACAGTATGGTCTATTCATGCTTTTTCTCTATGTTCCTAGAAACAGGGTACACCTCTTTGTACCCCCGATTCTCATTTTACATCTTCAATATATTGCTCCCAGAAATGGTGAAAGAAATACTCATGTCACCTCTTTATCACAGTAATATTCTGGACAAAAAATGGAAAGGTCACACTTATGATTGTACCAAAGCCTAAATGGAAAGTGAACATGGATTTCTAAAAACATCCATGTCCAGGTTGCCTAATGCTGTCAATTGTCAATCCTATTGGTGACTACATATTTGTTTTTTTCCTAATTTATATATTCAAACTCAACCCTGTTGAAAATGTCTAATTCTATCACTCACTTTATACTTTGCCTGATTTCGTAATGTTTCTATTGATATCTGCTTTTCTACATATTTTCCCCAGTTCAACATAGTGACTGACTCTTCATATGTGCTGACATTTACATTCACTCAACAACCGAAAGTCTATTGCTAAAGAACTTTTGGTCCAAATCCTATACTCACTCTTCTTCCTAAACCTACCGACTATCTTCCTAATCCTACTGAATATCCCTTTTTGACTGGATGTTCTCTTCTAAATTCAATCATCCAAAGTACAAGGTCCTATGCCATTGTATATGGAATTATCTGAGGCATCTTTGCAGAACATCATTCAAAGCTAAGTATCCCAATCAAGGGCAAAACCCTTCTGGGCTTCAAATCATACCTAGATTTCTGTTTTCCTACTTATATTTCACCTCTATATTCTTGTAAATATTGCAGGTTCCCAATACCATTATTCATCACACAGAATCACTCGTAATCCAAATCAAACCTGTTTTTAACCCCAAGTATACACTGTTCCCTCAATCATTTTACAGAAGAGCAGAGACAGAGTGGTTCTTACAATACAGGAAAGTTGGGGACCTTCCACCTGATGAGAACCTCAAATGTCCATGCACAAATGGTACCTGGAGAAGTTGTAGGCAGGTATGAAGCACCTGAGAGAGCAAAAGTCATCTTCCATGGCAAACAACCTGGTCAGGATGAAGGGATGTGTCTGAATCTGCCTCTCTCTCTTCTTATTGTACAGAAGATGGACCAAACCAGGGCTGAGTGGAGAGCTGTTCCCGGGTGCCAATGGTGATATACATTCTACCTTATGAAAGTGTCACAGGAAGTTCTGGCAACCTCCATCTTATGTTACCCTTGGAAGCAACTGTTAGGACAAAGTGGTTGCCAAGGCAGTGACCTCATTCAGTTCCAAAGAATGTGAAATACCTCATTTCCTTGGTGATGGAACTCTCTGAACTTGGTATCCAAGAAGCCAGACACCCAGAGGCAGTCCCAGTCCCAGTCCCAGTGGGCTCACTTGTTTGGATTTACCAAGGACAGAGTCATTTTTCTTGGTACCTAATGATGTGAGGATGGCCAAATGCCAGGAGAGCTCTGAAGATGGACCTTTCCTGAGAAAACAGGTAGTGGCTAACCACTTTTTCCTGACATCTTCACAGAGTTGGTCAAGGAATCAAGATCTGAGAGAAGACAGGCCATTTCGGGGGAACATAGTATGGCCCACCAGTCAGAGGACACTCCGGATAGTCACAGACGTACTTGGGGGAAGGAGGTGCCTTTGTGGGAGTGGGTGTGGGTTTGTTGTTTTGTCTCATGTTCTGAGAATAGATAGAAAAGGCGGTTTGTTTGGTTTGGAGTGGACAGTTTCTAGTAAGTCATTTGACATGGCGAGTGTTTCTCTTTCTGTGTATCCCACTGTGTCCGTTGTTGTAGACATTAGAAAAGAGAATGCATTAATGGATGTGTCCTGTCTAGTATAAATCTTCCCATAATTCATCCTGCCCAATATATGAATGGACTGCAGCTTGTCTTATCAATGTGCAACACCTGCTATCTTTCTAAGTTGTTGTTTTCTTCCTGAATTCTGGCCACTCTCCAGAATAGGCTCATGGATTTGTGTACAAAATATGTACCACCTCCAAGCTCTGTGACATGGCCATGTACTGGATAGCTGAAGAGAATGGCGAGCATCTCAGAAAACTCAGATATCAGTGTGACCAGGAAAGTCTCAGTGCAAAAACCCTGCTTTGGGCCTTTTGCTTACTAATTGTTGTGTTGCACTGAATGTCAGGAAGGTCTTTGCCTCAGGCCACCCCTTTGTGAAGCCTGAAGAAAACAGTTTTCAAATGGAAATGAATGGGCCTCACCTGTGGCTCTTTATCAGCCTCTTGGACCTGTGTGTGGCTGTGACTTAGATTCTCAGCACCTGATGGATCTTAAGAATGATCCCACGTGAGCTTCCAAAACCAAAATGGCAAAAAATATCATTCATTGTGGATGAAGTCTCTTGCCTTCCTCTGTTAGGTTCCTGCACTCCATCAAATGACAATAGGGATTCTTTGGGTCAAATGAGTTCTTCAAAGCCCTGCAGAGGTGCTTGTGTTTTTGCATGACTCTAAATCACCTAAAGAATCGATACCTAAAATCAGTAGGCCTCAAATTGGAGAAACAAAGAAGTATTAACGGCAGGCTTATTTGTTCGCTCCTGTTTCAGAGAAACGGTGTCCAGGCTACCCTGACTTTAGGCAAATGAGGGGCAAACGAGCTGATTTTGGACACTGTCTTGGGCTGCGCCCCTCATGGAAACCTCCAGCCAGAGGTTAAGATGATTGACTATATGGAATAAGATGAAGGCCATGTGGGAGTGTTTTGGTTTTAATTTTGGTCATTTGTGATGCATTGGAAAAAATGACTGGGTCCACGTGAGCTTGAACTCTGGTGTGATTCCCCTTAGAGACTGGGTTTTGGAACTGAACTCAGAGAAGCATTGCCATGAATTTTGTTGGGATTTTAAGAGGCCACGCATGAAAGTCGCTCTTGGAAACTGAGACCTAGGCCCCGGGTGGATTTCCACAGAGGCCTGGGAATCTCAGCAAGGATATCACATGATTTTATTCTTAAAGAAATGGCAGCCATAGTTGAGAGTCAAAACACACATGGACCTCACATTGTAGACCTCAATGGGCCTGGCCTAATGTGACCTTTTGTCCACTCTTTGGGAAGCCGTGCCTGTGAGTGTTCTCCAGAGATTTCATTGAAATGAGCTTCCTCACCATTTAATGTTTGCTGAATGAACTGAAACCCACAGTGCCTCCAACTTCATGGTTGAAAAATGGCTAGATAAATACCATGAAATTTTTGAAATTCCTATGACCAGGTGGCACTGGAGAAACATTGGATGTCCTGTTGCTGATCATGAGTATACCAGACAGTGCCTTGATTTACTGAGTTTCATGAAAATGGTGTAGAACAGAGATGCCAGAAATTTGGAGCCTGCTGAGTAGTGGGTCTAGAGCAGTGGTGGGGAGGTGTTTGATAAAACATCCGTGGTAGGGCCATGTGGATCTACCATTGGATTCCAAATGGCTTGTAACTGACATGGTGCAGCCAACAGACCCTTATATGTAAAGGCATCTTGTTATATGGAGAGTTTTCAGAGGAAAATTAAGAATCAGGTTGATATGGACAAGGGGGCAATGGGGCAAGCTGTGAGAGATAGGAGCCTAGTTGGTGCATTCTCTTGCAGACCCTGACCCACCACACGTGACAGAACTCCCTCCAGCACTGTGTCCCAGTTTAGCTCCTAGTATTTCGTGAAACAAATACCAAACTCACAGTGCAGCAGCAAAAACACCACAAAAAGTGGAAGAGGACCAAATGGCTTCACAGTCCACACGGGGAGACACTTAGTCCCCAGTGGCCTCAGTTTACCTACAAAGAGAGGATTCAGCACTGCTTCATCTTGTTCATTGGAAAATAAGAAACCATGTCCTCCAGGTCACATAGATGCAGACCCAGCTTTGATGGTCTCACTACAGAGGAAGCCAAATCTCCTGAAAACTACATATATTTCAAGTGTGGAAGCTCAGTGGCACTTTCTCAAAAAGTTTTTAGGCCAGCAGAGCTCCATGTTTGTGGAGTGTTTACCCTGTCCCTTAGTTTAGGAAACTCCTCTACCACCTCCAAGGTTGTGAACTCCTGAGCATTTTCCATTCCAGATATGTATTCACTGATTTTGTAACTCTTCTCCTCTAATTGTGTCTTACTTGGGGTGAAGGTAATGTCAAGGCATTGTTCTGGATGAGAGCGGGAGGATATTTGTGCAGCATATTTTTACATACATATTGGATTCATTTTCCAAATTTCCATTCGAAGTACTGAATCCCTGACACTAACCCATACCTAGTAGACTCAGACTATTCATCCTAATATAATGGAGAAAATTAGCCCAACACATTGGAAATACAAGTACTTCAGAGGAGACATGTTGTATAGTTGGACTTGACATTTGCATTATATAAGGTAGGAGTTATAAATCTAGTCAAATTTATTTGAAATATTCTCCATGTGTTTTTAAGCTTAACAAATATGTGAATTCTTATTTCCCTTTTCTGTAGCCTATTCACACATGTATATTTATATGCATATATAGAATCCTACCAGGTATCACACGTACATTTTTGTGAGGTGGCTGTCTTGGCAGATACAAATTGTGAGAAGAGTTCACTCCTCCTAAATGCTGTTGGAAATGAAAATTCAACTTATAGGAGAGCGTCCTAGTAGAACAACATTATACATTAACTCATGTTCAGTAAAATAAATATTTTTGCATTTGTGGATGATACATATTTACTGATGAATTTCGATTGGCATTTATATTGGTACTTTTTAATGTCTGTGAGTTGTGTGTGTGTGTGTGTGTGTGTCTGTGTGTGTGTGTGTGTATAGGTATAGATATAGATATAGATATACTCTCCAAATTTTTCAAAATATGAAATATATGTGTCTAATATACACTCTCTAAATTCATTCATGTTCATGTATGTGGATTTATAATCCACTTTTCACAAGATTATAATCAGAAATATTCATCCACCTGAAATACATATTTGTTTCCTAGTACTGAAAACTAACTTCAGTGATTGGTGCATACAAATCCTAATTATTCTACAGTAACTGACCCAGTCTAACATCAATGCAAGTAGACTCCTATGGGACATGATATGTAATTTGTCATTCATTTGTATTCGACACTGGTACATTATTGTTTCTTCAATTTTTGCACATCACAGGATATACATTTCATCCACAAGTTCACAAATTAATATGCATTTGTTTCAATTTCACCACTTCTTGCTTCAGAACACATGTATTGTCAGGGTTTCTTGACTGGTCTTTTCATGAGACTTCTTTCCAAACACATTATTTTGAATTTCCATAATCATTTTGAAGCAAAACTCACACACTCTTCATGATAAACCAAAACACAAATATTTCCATTACATATATACCTGGTTGGAATGAATGATTGTATATCAATATAAGATTTCCTTTAATTTTTCAGATATCAGTTCAATTCATTATTTAAAGTTCAAAAAAGTTATATTATTTATTCACAGTATGGTCTATTCATGCTTTTTCTCTATGTTCCTAGAAACAGGGTACACCTCTTTGTACCCCCGATTCTCATTTTACATCTTCAATATATTGCTCCCAGAAATGGTGAAAGAAATACTCATGTCACCTCATTATCACAGTAATATTCTGGACAAAAAATGGAAAGGTCACACTTATGATTGTACCAAAGCCGAAATGGAAAGTGAACATGGATTTCTAAAAACATCCATGTCCAGGTTGCCTAATGCTGTCAATTGTCAATCCTATTGGTGACTACATATTTGTTTTTTTCCTAATTTATATATTCAAACTCAACCCTGTTGAAAATGTCTAATTCTATCACTCACTTTATACTTTGCCTGATTTCGTAATGTTTCTATTGATATCTGCTTTTCTACATATTTTCCCCAGTTCAACATAGTGACTGACTCTTCATATGTGCTGACATTTACATTCACTCAACAACCGAAAGTCTATTGCTAAAGAACTTTTGGTCCAAATCCTATACTCACTCTTCTTCCTAAACCTACCGACTATCTTCCTAATCCTACTGAATATCCCTTTTTGACTGGATGTTCTCTTCTAAATTCAATCATCCAATGTACAAGATCTTATGCCATTGTATATGGAATTATCTGAGGCATCTTTGCAGAACATCATTCAAAGCTAAGTATCCCAATCAAGGGCAAAACCCTTCTGGGCTTCAAATCATACCTAGATTTCTGTTTTCCTACTTATATTTCACCTCTATATTCTTGTAAATATTGCAGGTTCCCAATACCATTATTCATCACACAGAATCACTCGTAATCCAAATCAAACCTGTTTTTAACCCCAAGTATACACTGTTCCCTCAATCATTTTACAGAAGAGCAGAGACAGAGTGGTTCTTACAATACAGGAAAGTTGGGGACCTTCCACCTGATGAGAACCTCAAATGTCCATGCACAAATGGTACCTGGAGAAGTTGTAGGCAGGTATGAAGCACCTGAGAGAGCAAAAGTCATCTTCCATGGCAAACAACCTGGTCAGGATGAAGGGATGTGTCTGAATCTGCCTCTCTCTCTTCTTATTGTACAGAAGATGGACCAAACCAGGGCTGAGTGGAGAGCTGTTCCCGGGTGCCAATGGTGATATTCATTCTACCTTATGAAAGTGTCACAGGAAGTTCTGGCAACCTCCATCTTATGTTACCCTTGGAAGCAACTGTTAGGACAAAGTGGTTGCCAAGGCAGTGACCTCATTCAGTTCCAAAGAATGTGAAATACCTCATTTCCTTGGTGATGGAACTCTCTGAACTTGGTATCCAAGAAGCCAGACACCCAGAGGCAGTCCCAGTCCAGTCCCAGTGGGCTCACTTGTTTGGATTTACCAAGGACAGAGTCAGTTTTCTTGGTACCTAATGATGTGAGGATGGCCAAATGCCAGGAGAGCTCTGAAGATGGACCTTTCCTGAAAAAACAGGTAGTGGCTAACCACTTTTTCCTGACATCTTCACAGAGTTGGTCAAGGAATCAAGATCTGAAAGAAGACAGGCCATTTCGGGGGAACATAGTATGGCCCACCAGTCAGAGGACACTCCGGATAGTCACAGACGTACTTGGGGGAAGGAGGTGCCTTTGTGGGAGTGGGTGTGGGTTTGTTGTTTTGTCTCATGTTCTGAGAATAGATAGAAAAGGCGGTTTGTTTGGTTTGGAGTGGACAGTTTCTAGTAAGTCATTTGACATGGCGAGTGTTTCTGTTTCTGTGTATCCCACTGTGTCCGTTGTTGTAGACATTAGAAAAGAGAATGCATTAATGGATGTGTCCTGTCTAGTATAAATCTTCCCATAATTCATCCTGCCCAATATATGAATGGACTGCAGCTTGTCTTATCAATGTGCAACACCTGCTATCTTTCTAAGTTGTTGTTTTCTTCCTGAATTCTGGCCACTCTCCAGAATAGGCTCATGGATTTGTGTCCAAAATATGTACCACCTCCAAGCTCTGTGACATGGCCATGTACTGGATAGCTGAAGAGAATGGCGAGCATCTCAAAAAACTCAGATATCAGTGTGACCAGGAAAGTCTCAGTGCAGAAACCCTGCTTTGGGCCTTTTGCTTACTTATTGTTGTGTTGCACTGAATGTCAGGAAGGTCTTTGCCTCAGGCCACCCCTTTGTGAAGCCTGAAGAAAACAGTTTTCAAATTGAAATGAATGGGCCTCACCTGTGGCTCTTTATCAGCCTCTTGGACCTGTGTGTGGCTGTGACTTAGATTCTCAGCACCTGATGGATCTTAAGAATGATCCCATGTGAGCTTCCAAAACCAAAATGGCAAAAAATATCATTCATTGTGGATGAAGTCTCTTGCCTTCCTCTGTTAGGTTCCTGCACTCCATCAAATGACAATAGGGATTCTTTGGGTCAAATGAGTTCTTCAAAGCCCTGCAGAGGTGCTTGTGTTTTCGCATGACTCTAAATCACCTAAAGAATCGATACCTAAAATCAGTAGGCCTCAAATTGGAAAAACAAAGAAGTATTAACAGCAGGCTTATTTGTTCGCTCCTGTTTCAGAGAAACGGTGTCCAGGCTACCCTGACTTTAGGCAAATGAGGGGCAAACGAGCTGATTTTGGACACTGTCTTGGGCTGCGCCCCTCATGGAAACCTCCAGCCAGAGGTTAAGATGATTGACTATATGGAATAAGATGAAGGCCATGTGGGAGTGTTTTGGTTTTAATTTTGGTCATTTGTGTTGCATTGGAAAAAATGACTGGGTCCACGTGAGCTTGAACTCTGGTGTGATTCCCCTTATAGACTGTGTTTTGGATCTGAACTCAGAGAAGCATTGCCATGAATTTTGTTGGGATTTTAAGAGGCCACGCATGAAAGTCGCTCTTGGAAACTGAGACCTAGGCCCCGGGTGGATTTCCACAGAGGCCTGGGAATCTCAGCAAGGATATCACATGATTTTATTTTTAAAGAAATGGCAGCCATAGTTGAGAGTCAAAACACACATGGACCTCACATTGTAGACCTCAATGGGCCTGGCCTAATGTGACCTTTTGTCCACTCTTTGGAAGCCGTGCCTGTGAGAGTTCTCCAGAGATTTCATTGAAATGAGCTTCCTCACCATTTAATGTTTGCTGAATGAACTGAAACCCACAGTGCCTCCAACTTCATGGTTGAAAAATGGCTAGATAAATACCATGAAATTTTTGAAATTCCAATGACCAGGTGGCACAGGAGAAACATTGGATGTCCTGTTGCTGATCATGAGTATACCAGACAGTGCCTTGATTTACTGAGTTTCATGAAAATGGTGTAGAACAGAGATGCCAGAAATTTGGAGCCTGCTGAGTAGTGGGTCTAGAGCAGTGGTGGGGAGGTGTTTGATAAAACATCCGTGGTAGGGCCATGTGGATCTACCATTGGATTCCAAATGGCTTGTAACTGACATGGTGCAGCCAACAGACCCTTATATGTAAAGGCATCTTGTTATATGGAGAGTTTTCAGAGGAAAATTAAGAATCAGGTTGATATGGACAAGGGGGCAATGGGGCAAGCTGTGAGAGATAGGAGTCTAGTTGGTGCATTCTCTTGCAGACCCTGACCCACCACACGTGACAGAACTCCCTCCAGCACTGTGTCCCAGTTTAGCTCCTAGTATTTCGTGAAACAAATACCAAACTCACAGTGCAGCAGCAAAAACACCACAAAAAGTGGAAGAGGACCAAATGGCTTCACAGTCCACACGGGGAGACACTTAGTCCTCAGTGGCCTCAGTTTACCTATAAAGAGAGAATTCAGCACTGCTTCATCTTGTTCATTGGAAAATAAGAAACCATGTCCTCCAGGTCACATAGATGCAGACCCAGCTTTGATGGTCTCACTACAGAGGAATCCAAATCTCCTGAAAACAACATATATTTCAAGTGTGGAAGCTCAGAGGCAGTTTCTCAAAAAGTTTTTAGGCCAGCAGAGCTCCATGTTTGTGGAGTGTTTACCCTGTCCCTTAGTTTTGGAAACTCCTCTACCACCTCCAAGGTTGTGAATCCTGAGCATTTTCCATTCCCGATATATATTCACTGATTTTGTAACTCTTCTCCTCTAATTGTGTCTTACTTGGGGTGAAGGTAATGTCAAGGCATTGTTCTGGATGAGAGCGGGAGGATATTTGTGCAGCATATATTTACATACACATTGGATTCATTTTCCAATTTTCCATTCGAAATACTGAATCCCTGACACTAACCCATACCTAGTAGTCTCAGACTATTCATCTTAATATAATGGAGAATATTAACCCAACACAATGGAAATACAAGCACTTCAGAGGAGACATGTTGTATAGTTGGACTTGACATTTGCATTATATAAGGTAGGAGTTATAAATCTAGTCAAATTTTAATTGAAATATTCTCCATGTGTTTTAAACTTAACAAATATGTGAATTCTTGTTTCCCTTTTCTGTAGCCTATTCACACATGTATATTTATATGCATATATAGAATCCTACCAGGTATCACACGTACATTTTTGTGAGGTGGCTGTCTTGGCAGATACAAATTGTGAGAAGAGTTCACTCCTCCTAAATGCTGTTGGAAATGAAAATTCAACCTATAGGAGAGCGTCCTAGTAGAACAACATTATTCATTAACTCATGTTCAGTTAAATAAATATTTTTGCATTTGTGGATGATACATATTTACTGATGAATTTCGATTGGCATTTATATTGGTACTTTTTAATGTCTGTGAGTGTTGTGTGTGTGTGTGTGTGCATATACAGATATAGATATAGATATACTCTCCAAATTTTTCAAAATATGAAATATATGTGTCTAATATACACTCTCTAAATTCATTCATGTTCATGTATGTGGATTTATAATCCACTTTTCACAAGATTATAATCAGAAATATTCATCCACCTGAAATACATATTTGTTTCCTAGTACTGAAAACTAACTTCAGTGAATGGTGCATACAAATCCTAATTATTCTACAGTAACTGACCCAGTCTAACATCAATGCAAGTAGACTCCTATGGGACATGATATGTAATTTGTCATTCATTTGTATTCGACACTGGTACATTATTGTTTCTTCAGTTTTTGCACATCACAGGATATACATTTCATCCACAAGTTCACAAATTAGTAAGCATTTGTTTCAACTTTCACCACTTCTTGCTTCCGAACACATGTATTGTCAGGGTTTCTTGACTGGTCCTTTCATGAGACTTCTTTCCAAACACATTATTTTGAATTTCCATAATCATTTTGAAGCAAAACTCACACACCCTTCATGATAAACCAAAACACTAATATTTCCATTACATATATACCTGGTTGGAATGAATGATTGTATATCAATATACGATTTCCTTTAATTTTTCAGATATCAGTTCAATTCATTATTTATAGTTCAAAAAAGTTATATTATTTATTCACAGTATGGTCTATTCATGCTTTTTCTCTATGTTCCTAGAAACAGGGTACACCTCTTTGTACCCCCGATTCTCATTTTACATCTTCAATATATTGCTCCCAGAAATGGTGAAAGAAATACTCATGTCACCTCATTGTCACAGTAATATTCTGGACAAAAAATGGAAAGGTCACACTTATGATTGTACCAAAGCCTAAATGGAAAGTGAACATGGATTTCTAAAAACATCCATGTCCAGGTTGCCTAATGCTGTCAATTGTCAATCCTATTGGTGACTACATATTTGTTTTTTTCCTAATTTATATATTCAAACTCAACCCTGTTGAAAATGTCTAATTCTATCACTCACTTTATACTTTGCCTGATTTCGTAATGTTTCTATTGATATCTGCTTTTCTACATATTTTCCCCAGTTCAACATAGTGACTGACTCTTCATATGTGCTGACATTTACATTCACTCAACAACCGAAAGTCTATTTCTAAAGAACTTTTGGTCCAAATCCTATACTCACTCTTCTTCCTAAACCTACCGACTATCTTCCTAATCCTATTGAATATCCCTTTTTGACTGGATGTTCTCTCTAAATTCAATCATCCAATGTACAAGGTCCTATGCCATTGTATATCGAATTATCTGAGGCATCTTTGCAGAACATCATTCAAAGCTAAGTATCCCAATCAAGGGCAAAACCCTTCTGGGCTTCAAATCATACCTAGATTTCTGTTTTCCTACTTATATTTCACCTCTATATTCTTGTAAATATTGCAGGTTCCCAATACCATTATTCATCACACAGAATCACTCGTAACCCAAATCAAACCTGTTTTTAACCCCAAGTATACACTGTTCCCTCAATCATTTTACAGAAGGGCAGGGACAGAGTGGTTCTTACAATACAGGAAAGTTGGGGACCTTCCACCTGATGAGAACCTCAAATGTCCATGCACAAATGATACCTGGAGAAGTTGTAGGCAGGTATGAAGCACCTGAGAGAGCAAAAGTCATCTTCCATGGCAAACAACCTGGTCAGGATGAAGGGATGTGTCTGAATCTGCCTCTCTCTCTTCTTATTGTACAGAAGATGGACCAAACCTGGGCTGAGTGGAGAGCTGTTCCCGGGTGCCAATGGTGATATACATTCTACCTTATGAAAGTGTCACAGGAAGTTCTGGCAACCTCCATCTTATGTTACCCTTGGAAACAACTGTTAGGACAAAGTGGTTGCCAAGGCAGTGACCTCATTCAGTTCCAAAGAATGTGACATACCTCATTTCCTTGGTGATGGAACTCTCTGAACTTGGTATCCAAGAAGCCAGGCACCCAGAGGCACTCCCAGACCCAGTCCCAGTGGGCTCACTTGTGTGGATTTACCAAGGACAGAGTCAGTTTTCTTGGTACCTAATGATGTGAGGATGGCCAAATGCCAGGAGAGCTCTGAAGAAGGACGTTTCCTGAGAAAACAGGTAGTGGCTAACCACTTTTTCCTGACATCTTCACAGAGTTGGTCAAGGATACAAGATCTGAGAGAAGACAGGCCTTTCGGGGGAACATAGTATGGCCCACCAGTCAGAGGACACTCCGGATAGTCACAGACGTACTTGGGGGAAGGAGGTGCCTTTGTGGAAGTGGGTGTGGGTTTGTTGTTTTGTCTCATATTCTGAGAATAGATTGGAAAGGCGGTTTGTTTGGTTTGGAGTGGACAGTTTCTAGTAAGTCATTTGACATGGCGAGTGTTTCTCTTTCTGTGTGTCCCACTGTGTCCGTTGTTGTAGACATTAGAAAAGAGAATGCATTAATGCATGTGTCCTGTCTAGTATAAATCTTCCCATAATTCATCCTGCCCAATATATGAATGGACTGCAGCTTGTCTTATCAATGTGCAACACCTGCTATCTTTCTAAGTTGTTGTTTTCTTCCTGAATTCTGGCCACTCTCCAGAATAGGCTCATGGATTTGTGTCCAAAATATGTAACACCTCCAAGCTCTGTGACATGGCCATGTACTGGATAGCTGAAGAGAATGGCGAGCATCTCAGAAAACTCAGATATCAGTGTGACCAGGAAAGTCTCAGTGCAGAAACCCTGCTTTGGGCCTTTTGCTTACTTATTGTTGTGTTGCACTGAATGTCAGGAAGGTCTTTGCCTCAGGCCACCCCTTTGTGAAGCCTGAAGAAAACAGTTTACAAATGGAAATGAATGCGCCTCACCTGTGGCTCTTTATCATCCTCTTGGACCTGTGTGTGGCTGTGACTTAGATTCTCAGCACCTGATGGATCTTAAGAATGATCCCATGTGAGCTTCCAAAACCAAAATGGCAAAAAATATCATTCATTGTGGATGAAGTCTCTTGCCTTCTTCTGTTAGGTTCCTGCACTCCATCAAATGACAATAGGGATTCTTTGGGTCAAATGAGTTCTTCAAAGCCCTGCAGAGGTGCTTGTGTTTTGCATGACTCTAAATCACCTAAAGAATCGATACCTAAAATCAGTAGGCCTCAAATTGGAGAAACAAAGAAGTATTAACGGCAGGCTTATTTGTTCACTCCTGGTTCACAGAAACGGTGTCCAGGCTACCCTGACTTTAGGCAAATGAGGGGCAAACGAGCTGATTTTGGACAGTGTCTTGGGCTGCGCCCCTCATGGAAACCTCAAGCCAGAGGTTAAGATGATTGACTATATGGAATAAGATGAAGGCCATGTGGGAGTGTTTTGGTTTTAATTTTGGTCATTTGTGTTGCATTGGAAAAAAATGACTGGGTCCACGTGGGCTTGAACTCTGGTGTGATTCCCCTTAGAGACTGTGTTTTGGAACTGAACTCAGAGAAGCATTGCCATGAATTTTGTTGGGATTTTAAGAGGCCACGCATGAAAGTCACTCTTCGAAACTGAGACCTAGGCCCCGGGTGGATTTCCACAGAGGCCTGGGAATCTCAGCAAGGATATCACATGATTTTATTCTTAAAGAAATGGCAGCCATAGTTGAGAGTCAAAACACACATGGACCTCACATTGTAGACCTCAATGGGCCTGGCCTAATGTGACCTTTTGTCCACTCTTTGGGAAGCCGTGCCTGTGAGAGTTCTCCAGAGATTTCATTGAAATGAGCTTCCTCACCATTTAATGTTTGCTGAATGAACTGAAACCCACAGTGCCTCCAACTTCATGCTTGAAAAATGGCTAGATAAATACCATGAAATTTTTGAAATTCCTATGACCAGGTGGCACTGGAGAAATATTGGATGTCCTGTTGCTCATCATGAGTATACCAGACAGTGCCTTGATTTACTGAGTTTCATGAAAATGGTGTAGAACAGAGATGCCAGTAAGTTGGAGCCTGCTGAGTAGTGGGTCTAGAGCAGTGGTGGGGAGGTGTTTGATAAAACATCCGTGGTAGGGCCATGTGGATCTACCATTGAATTCCAAATGGCTTATAACTTACAAGGTGCAGCTAGCAGACCCTTATATGTAAAGGCATCTTTTTATATGGAGAGTTTTCAGAGGAAAATTAAGAATCAGGTTGATATGGACAAGGGGGCAATGGGGCAAGCTGTGAGAGATAGGAGCCTAGTTGGTGCATTCTCTTGCAGACCCTGACCCACCACACGTGACAGAACCTCCTCCAGCACTGTGTCCCAGTTTAGCTCCTAGTATTTCATGAAACAAATACCAAACTCACAGTGCAGCAGCAAAAACACCACAAATTGGAGGAGGACCAAATGGCATCACAGTCCACACGGGGAGACACTTAGTCCCCAGTGGCCTCAGTTTACCTACAAAGAGAGGATTCAGCACTGCTTCATCTTGTTCATTGGAAAATAAGAAACCATGTCCTCCAGGTCACATAGATGCAGACCCAGCTTTGATGGTCTCACTACAGAGGAATCGAAATCTCCTGAAAACAAGATATATTTCAAGTGTGGAAGCTCAGAGGCAGTTTCTCAAAAAGTTTTTAGGCCAGCAGAGCTCCATGTTTGTGGAGTGTTTACCCTGTCCCTTAGTTTTGGAAACTTCTCTACCACCTCCAAGGTTGTGAACTCCTGAGCATTTTCCATTCCAGATATGTATTCACTGATTTTGTAACTCTTCTCCTCTAATTGTGTCTTACTTGGGGTGAAGGTAATGTCAAGGCATTGTTCTGGATGAGAGCGGGAGGATATTTGTGCAGCATATATTTACATACACATTGGATTCATTTTCCAATTTTCCATTCGAAATACTCTATCCCTGAAACTAACCCATACCTAGTAGTCTCAGACTATTCATCCTAATATAATGGAGAAAATTAACCCAACACAATGGAAATACAAGCATTTCAGAGGAGACATGTTGTATAGTTGGACTTGACATATGCATTATATAAGGTAGGAGTTATAAATTTAGTCATATTTTAATTGAAATATTCTCCATGTGTTTTTAAACTTAACAAATATGTGAATTCTTGTTTCCCTTTTCTGTAGCCTATTCACACATGTATATTTATATGCATATATAGAATCCTACCAGGTATCACACGTACATTTTTGTGAGGTGGCTGTCTTGGCAGATACAAATTGTGAGAAGTGTTCACTCCTCCTTAATGCTGTTGGAAATGAAAATTCAACCTATAGGAGAGCGTCCTAGTAGAACAACATTATATATTAACTCATGTTCAGTAAAATAAATATTTTTGCATTTGTGGATGATATATATTTACTGATGAATTTCAATTGGCATTTATATTGGTTCTTTTTAATGTCTGTGATTGTTGTGTGTGTGTGTTTGTGTGTGTGTGTGTGTGTGTATAGATGTAGATATAGATATAGATATACTCTCCAAATTTTTCAAAATATGAAATATATGTGTCTAATATACACTCTCTAAATTCATTCATGTTCATGTATGTGGATTTATAATCCACTTTTCACAAGATGATAATCAGAAATATTCATCCACCTGAAATACATATTTGTTTCCTAGTACTGAAAACTAACTTCAGTGAATGGTGCATACAAATCCTAATTATTCTACAGTAACTGACGCAGTCTAACATCAATGCAAGTAGAATCCTATGGGACATGATATGTAATTTGTCATTCATTTGTATTCGACACTGGTACATTATTATTTCTTCAGTTTTTGCACATCATAAGATATACCTTTGCCAAGGCAGTGACCTCATTCAGTTCCAAAGAATGTGACATACCTCATTTCCTTGGTGATGGAACTCTCTGAACTTTGTATCCAAGGAGCCAGGCACCCAGAGGCAGTTTCAGTCCCAGTCCCAGTGGGCTCACTTGTTTGGATTTAGCAAGGATAAAGTCAGTCATTCTTGGTTCCTACTGAAGTGAGGATTACCAAATGCCTGGAGAGCTCTGAAGAGGGAACTTTCCTGAGAAAGCAGGTAGTAGCTCTCCATTTTTTCCTTACAACTTTACAGAGTTCGCCAAGGAAAACAGATCTGAGAGAGGACAGGCCATTTCAGAAGAACAGAGTATGGCCACCAGTCAGAGGACACTCTGGTTAGTCACACAGCTACTTGGGGAAGGAGGTGCCTTTTTGGGAGTGGGTGTGGGTTTGTGGTTTGTCTCATGTTCTGAAAATAGGTAGGAATGGCGGTTTGTTTGTTTTGGAGTGAACTGTTTCTGGTAAGTCGTTTGACGAGGTGAGTGTTTCCATGTCTGTGTATCCCACTGTGCCTGTGGTAGTAGACATGAGAAAAGAGAATGCAGCAATGGATGTGTCATGTCTAGTATAAAGCTTCCCAGCATTCATCCTGCCCAATTTATGAATGGAGTGTGGCTTGCCTTATGCACGGGCAACACCTAATACCTTCCTAAGTCCCTGTTTTCTTCCTGAATTCTGGCCACTCTCTAGAATAGGCTCAGGGTTATGTGTCCAAGATACGTACCAAATCCAAGCTCTTTGACATGGCCATGTACTGGATACCTGAATGGAATGGCCCGCATCTCAGAAAACTCAGATATCAGTGTGACCAGGAAAGTCTCAGTGGAGATACCCTGCTTTGGGCCTTTTGCTTACCTATTGTTCTGTTGCCCTGAATATCAGAAAGGTCTATGTCTCATGCAACCCCTTTGTTAAGCCTGAAGAAAACAGTTTTCAAATGGAAATGAATGTGCATCACCTCTGGCTCTTTGCTTAATTTCATTGGAAAACGATGTGTCTGATTCAGGCCCTTTGCCCTGTTTTAGGCTGTGACTTAGATTCTCACCACCTGATGGATGTAAAGAAAGATCCCATATGTGCATCTAAACCAAAATGGAAAAACGTTCAATCAATGTGCATGAAGTATATTGCCTTCCTTTGTTAGGTTTCTGAAATCCATCATGTCAGAATAGGGATCCTTTGGGTGAAATGAGTTCTTCAAATCTCTGCAGAGGGGCTTGGCTTTTCTCATGACTCCAATTCACAAAAAGAATCTAGACCCCACAGTCAGAGAGGCTCAAATTGGAGAAGCGAAGCAGTATTAAGGGCAGGCCTATTTGATCACTCCTGGTTCACAGGAAGGGTGTCCAAGCCACCCTGTCATTCAGCAAATGAGGGGCAAGGGAGCTTATTTTGGACACTGTCTTGGGATGTGCCTCTCATGAAAACCTCCAACCAGATGTTATGATGAGTATCTTTATGGTAGAAGATGAGGGCCATGTAGGAGTGTTTTGGTTATAATTGTGGTCATTTGTGTGGCAGTTGGAAGAGATGACTGGGTCCACCTGGGCATGAATTCTGCTGTGATTCCCCTTAGAGACTGAGTTCTGGAACTGACCTCAGAGAAGTATTGACATGAATTGTGTGGGGATTTTAGGAGGCCAGGAATGAGAGTTGCCATTGGGAACCTGGGATCAAGGCCCAGAGTGGCTTTCCACAGAACACTGGGAATCACAGCCAGGATATTACATGATTTTATTCTGAAAGACTTGGCAGGCATAATTGAGATTCAAAACACACTTGGACCTCGCTTTGTAGACCTCAATGGGCCTGGCTTCATGTGACTTTTTGGCCACTCTTTGGGTAGACTTGCCTGTGAGAGTGCTCCAGAGATTTCCCTGAAATTAGCTTCGTCACCATTTAATGGTTCCTGAATGAATTGAAACCAACATTGCCTCCAAATGCATCTGTGAAAAAATGCTAGATAATTACCATGAAATTTTACAAATTCCGATGACCAGCTGGCACTGGAGGACCTTTGATGTCCTGTTGATGATCATGAGTATACCAGACAGGGCCTTGATTGACTGGGTTTCATGAAAATGGTGTAGAACAGAGATGCCAGTAAGTTGGGGCCTGGTAAGTAGTGGGCCTAGAGCTGTGTTATGCAAATGTGTGATAAAACATCTGTGGTGGGGCCATGTGGATCTTCCATTGGCTTCCAAATGGCTGTGACTGACATGGTGCAACCATCACACCCATATATGTAAAGGCATATTTTTATATGGAGAGGTTTCAGAGCAATGTTCAGTATCATGTTGTAATTGTCAAGGGGGCAAGCTACTTGAGATAGAACCCTGGTTGGTGCATTCTCCTGGAGACCCTGCCAACCACACCTGACAGAACTCCCTTCAGCACTGTGTCCCATTTGAACTCATTGTATTTCATGAAGCAAATACCAAACTCCCAGTGCAGCAGCAAGAAACACCACGAAAATTGGAGGATGACCATTGGTTTCACAGTCCACACGGGAAGACCCTTAGCCCTCAGTGGCCAAAGTTTACCTACAAAAAGAGAATTCATCACTGCTGCCTCATTTTTATTTTAAAATAAGTAACCATTTCCTCCAGGTCACATAGATGCAGATCCAGCTTTGATGGTTTCACTACAAATAAAGCTAAAGCTCCTGACAACAACATATATTTCAAGTGCCCAACCTCAGAGGCAGATTCTCAAAAAGTCTTTTGGCCAGCAGAGCTCCATGTTTGTGGAGTGTTTACCCTGTCTCTTACTTTTGGAAACTCCTCTACCACCTCCAAAGATATGAAATCTGGAGCATTTTCCATTCTAGATATGTATTCACAGATTTTCTAACTCTTCTCCTCTAATTGTGTCTTACTTGGGGCGAAGGTAATGTCAAGGCATTGTTCTGGAGGAGAGTGGGAAGATTTTTCCATAGCATATATTTGCATACACATTGGATTCAGTGTCCTATTTTCAATTCAAAATACTGAATACCTGACTCTAACCCATACCCTACCAGACTCTGACTACTAATCCTAATATGATGGAGAAAAATAACCCACAAAGAATAGAAATACAAGCAGTTCAGAGTAGGCATGGTGTATAGATGGACTTGCCTTTTGCATGATACAGAGTTGGAGTTATAAATCTAGTCAATTGTTTGTTGAAATAGTTGTCCTAGTATTTTTAAGGTTAACAAATATGTGAATTCCTGTCTCCCTTTCTCTGTATTCTTATATGCACATATAGATTCCTATCTGGTACCACACGTACATTCTTGTGAGGTGGCTGACTTGGCAGATACAAATTGTTAGAAGAGATCACTCCTACTAAACCCTGTTGGAACTGAATATTCAACCTATGGGTGAGCTTGCTAGTTGAACAGCATTATACATAAATCCATGTTCAGTAAAATGAATATTTTTAGATCTGTGGATGGTATATATTTTATAATGAATTTTGATTGACATATATATTGCTACTTTTTTGTCTGTGTGTGTGTTTTATGTATATGTATATATATGTATATATATATATATATATATATATATATATATATATATATACACTCTCCAGATTTTTCAAAATATGAAATATATGTGTCTTATATTCACTCCCTAAATTCATTCATGTTCATGTATGTGGATTTATAATCAACTATTCACAAGATTATTCTCAGAAATATTCATCCACCTGAAATTTGCCCAGTGCTCTCAAATGTCAATCCTATTTGTGACTACATATTTGTTTCTTCCTAAGATTATATATTTAAACTCAACCCTGTTCAAAATGTCTAATCCTATCACTCACTTTATACTCTGCCTGATTTTGTAATGTCTATATTGATATATGCTTTCCTACATATTTTCCCCAGTTCATCATTGTGACTGACTCTTCACCTGTGCTGACATTTACATTCACTCTCTAATCGAAATCCTATTGCTAAGAAACTTTTGTTCCAAATCTTATACTCACCCTTCTTCCTAAACTTATTGACTATCTTCGTAATGCTACAGACTATCCCTTTTTGACTGGATGTTCTCTTCTACATTTAATCATCCAAGTAAATGTGGTGCGAGCTTCAGAGGAGGAGACTACCAACAGACTATCTCATGCAACATCAAACGGTTTATTGGGTGTCCAGCAGGCTGGGGTTCAGAGCTCACCTGAATAGAGCAGATAGCCCTGAGAATAGCTGAAGTAGAGCTTATATACTTTCCCTGGAGAGGGAAGGGAGGGAATTGTATTGATGGGTCAGGGCGAGTGGGCGGTTTGCATGCAACTGGGAGAGGGAGTACATTCTGCAATTTGGCAGCTGGGGATAGAACATTCTGGGAACAAGATTTGCAAACATTTCTCAAGATTTCAACAGTGTTCTGTTAAGCATACAGAAAAACAAGATGTGACAAGTACCTATTTTATTAATATTTCATTCCCCACTTCTTCTTCTGGCTAATTTTAATCATAAAAATGATCATTGGAGGGTGTCACATTCAATGTCTGCTAGTGGGGTATTACCATAAGTTTAACTCGTCCAATTTGAGCCTGGAGAAAAGACATTACACGGTTGAGCAAACAGGGTTTTATAGTTAGCAATAATATGAGGATTATTATTGGACCGGCCAGGGTTGATAAAAACGTAGTTAACCAGGGGACTGTGTGAACCAAGACTCAAGCCACCCTTTTTGGGCCTCTCTCACTTGTTGATGCTCTTCAAGGTGTCTTTTAAATTTACTCATAGATTTTATTACAACTCCAGTATAGTCAGCATAAAAACAACATTCTTCCCTCAATGCAGCACAAAGGCCCCCTTCTCTAATGAAGAGGAGGTCCAACCCTCAACTGTTCTGTAAAACAACTTCAGAGAGAGAGGTTAAAGTTTCATGCAAAGCCCTGAAGGAGGTTTCTAATATCTTACTTTTGCTCTATTGCTGCTTCTAATTGGGTCATCTTTTGTGTC
>NW_027516380.1:0-60136 GCF_048772815.1 Callospermophilus lateralis | reverse complement strand
ACACAGATCCCACTTGGCTCACCAAATTTTGTTCTTCTAGGTTGAAGCGTTCGTCTACAGTAGCAGTTTTTATATTTAGGTTTCACTCTGTTCTCTCATATATAGATAGATGAATTTGGAACTCTAAATCCAACATGGTTTGTAGTAGCTCTTTGAAACTTGACAAAATAAAGAATTCTGAGTTTTGTTTCTATGGTTTGTTTCCTCTTCATGTAGCCCTAGGCACAGACTGTGGAAAACCACTTTCATTGAGAGGGGTGGCCAAGCTTCTAAGAAATAACGAGTTTCCGAAATATCAGCAAATATTTTTTCAGCCAATCTTGATGATACTTGGTGGTAATGATCAGTACACAGTACCCACTTGGCTCACCAAATTTTGTTCTTCTAGGTTGAAGCGTTCGTCTACAGTAGCAGTTTTTATATTTAGGTTTCACTCTGTTCTCTCCTATATAGATAGATGAATTTGGAACTTTAAATCCGATAGATGGATTTTAGTAGCTCTTTGAAACTTGACAAAATAAAAGAGTTCTCAGTTTTGTCTCTATGGTTTGTTTCCTCTTCAAGTATCCCTCGACACAGACTGTGGAAAAGCACTTTCATTGAGAGGTGTTGCCAAGCTTCTAAGAAATAACGAGTTTCCGAAATACCAGCAAATATTTTTTCACCCAATCTTGATGATACTGGTGGGAATGATCAGTACACAGATCCCACTTGGCTCACCAAATTTTGTTCTTCTAGGTTGAAGCGTTCGTCTACAGTAGCAGTTTTTATATTTAGGTTTCACTCTGTTCTCTCATATATAGATAGATGAATTTGGAACTCTAAATCCAACATGGTTTGTAGTAGCTCTTTGAAACTTGACAAAATAAAGAATTCTGTGTTTTGTTTCTATGGTTTGTTTCCTCTTCATGTAGCCCTAGGCACAGACTGTGGAAAACCACTTTCATTGAGAGGGGTGGCCAAGCTTCTAAGAAATAACGAGTTTCCGAAATATCAGCAAATATTTTTTCAGCCAATCTTGATGATACTTGGTGGTAATGATCAGTACACAGTACCCACTTGGCTCACCAAATTTTGTTCTTCTAGGTTGAAGCGATCGTCTACAGTAGCCGTTTTTATATTTAGGTTTCACTCTGTTCTCTCATATATAGATAGATGAATTTGGAACTCTAAATCCAACATGGTTTGTAGTAGCTCTTTGAAACTTGACAAAATAAAGGAGTTCTGAGTTTTGTCTCTATGGTTTGTTTCCTCTTCAAGAGGCCTAGGCACAGACTGTGGAAAAGCACTTTAATTGAGAGGGGTTGCCAAGCTTCTGAGAAATAACGAGTTTCCGAAATGTCAGCAAATATTTTTTCACCCAATCTTGATGATACATGTTGCTAATGATCAGTACACAGATCCCACTTGGCTCACCAATTATGTTCTTCTTGGTTGAAGCGTTCGTCTACAGTAGCAGTTTTTATATTTAGGTTTCCCTCTGTTCTCTCCTGTATAGATAGATGAATTTGGAACTCTAAATCCAACATGGATTGTAGTAGCTCTTTGAAACTTGTCAAAATAAAGGAGCTCTCAGTTTTGTCTCTATGGTTTGTTTCCTCTTCAAGTAGCCCTAGGCACACACTGTGGAAAAGCACTTTCATTGAGAGGGTTTGCCAAGCTTCTAAGAAATAACGAGTTTCCAAAATACCAGCCAATAGTTTTTCACCCAATCTTGATGATACTTGGTGGGAATGATCAGTACACAGATCCCCCTTGGCTCACCAAATTTTGTTATTCTAGGTTGTAGCGTTGGTCTACAGTAGCAGTTTTTATATTTAGGTTTAACTCTGATCTCTCATATATAGATATATGAATTTGGAACTCTAAATCCAACATGGTTTGTAGTAGCTTTTTGAAACTTGACAAAATAAAGGAGTTCTCAGTTTTGTCTCTATGGTTTGTTTCCTCTTCAAGTAGCCCTAGGCACAGACTGTGGAAAAGCACTTTCATTGAGAGAGTTTGCCAAGCTTCTAAGAAATTACAAGTTTCCGAAATACCAGCAAATATTTTTTCACCCAATCTTGATGATACTTGGTGGGAATGATCAGTACACAGATCCCACTTGGCTCACCAAATTTTGTTCTTCTAGGTTGAAGCGTTCGTCTACAGTAGCAGTTTTTATATTTAGGTTTCACTCGGTTCTCTCATATATAGATAGATGAATTTGGAACTCTAAATCCAACATGGTTTGTAGTAGCTCTTTGAAACTTGACAAAATAAAGGAGTTCTGGGTTTTGTCTCTATGGTGTGTTTCCTCTTCAAGTAGCCCTAGGCTCAGACTCGGGAAAAGCACTTTCATTGAGAGGGGTTGCCAAGCTTCTAAGAAATAACGAGTTTCCGAAGTACCAGCAAATATTTTTTCACCCAATCTTGATGATACTTGGTGGGAATGATCAGTACACAGATCCCACTTGGCTCACCAAATTTTGTTCTTCTATGTTGAAGCGTTCGTCTACAGTAGCAGTTTTTATATTTAGGTTTCTCTCTGTTCTCTCCTATATAGATAGATGAATTTGGAACTCTAAATCCAACATGGATTGTAGTAGCACTTTGAAACTTGACAAAATAAAGGAGTTCTCAGTTTTGTCTTTATGGTTTGTTTTCTCTTCAAGTAGCCCTAGGCACAGACGGTGGAAGCACTTTCATTGAGAGGGGTTGCCAAGCTTCTAAGGAATAACGATTTTCCGAAATACCAGCAAATATTTTTTCACCCAATCTTGATGATACTTGGTGGGAATGATCAGTACACAGATCCCACTTGGCTCACCAAATTTTGTTCTTCTAGGTTGAAGCGTTCGTCTACAGTAGCAGTTTTTATATTTAGGTTTCACTCGGTTCTCTCATATATAGATAGATGAATTTGGAACTCTAAATCCAACATGGTTTGTAGTAGCTCTTTGAAACTTGACAAAGTAAAGAGTTCTGAGTTTTGTTTCTATGGTTTGTTTCCTCTTCATTTAGCCATAGGCACAGACTGTGGAAAACCACTTTCATTGAGAGGGGTGGCCAAGCTTCTAAGAAATAACGAGTTTCCGAAATATCAGCAAATATTTTTTCACCCAATCTTGATGATACTTGGTGGTAATGATCAGTACACAGTACCCACTTGGCTCACCAAATTTTGTTCTTCTAGGTTGAAGCGTTCGTCTACAGTAGCCGTTTTTATATTTAGGTTTCACTCTGTTCTCTCATATATATATAGATGAATTTGGAACTCTAAATCCAACATGGTTTGTAGTAGCTCTTTGAAACTTGACAAAATAAAGGAGTTCTGTGTTTTGTCTCTATGGTTTGTTTCCTCTTCAAGAGGCCTAGGCACAGACTGTGGAAAAGCACTTTAATTGAGAGGGGTTGCCAAGCTTCTGAGAAATAACGAGTTTCCGAAGTACCAGCAAATATTTTTTCACCCAATCTTGATGATACATGTTGCTAATGATCAGTACACAGATCTCACTTGGCTCACCAAATTATGTTCTTCTAGGTTGAAGTGTTCGTCTACAGTAGCAATTTTTATATTTAGGTTTCCCTCTGTTCTCTCCTGTATAGATAGATGAATTTGGAACTCTAAATCCAACATGGTTTGTAGTAGCTCTTTGAAACTTGACAAAATAAAGGAGTTCTCAGTTTTGTCTCTATGGATTGTTTCCTCTTCAATTAGCACTATGCACACACTGTGGAAAAGCACTTTCATTGAGAGGGGTTGCCAAGCTTCTAAGAAATAACGAGTTTCTGAAATACCAGCAAATATTTTTTCACCCAATCTTGATGATACTTGGTGGTAATGATCAGTACCCAAATCCCAATTGGCTCACCAAATTTTGTTCTTCTAGGTTGAAGCGTTCGTCTACAGTAGCAGTTTTTATATTTAGGATTCTCTCTGTTCTCTCCTATATAGATAGATGAATTTGGAACTTTAAATCCAACATGGATTTTAGTAGCTCTTTGAAACTTGACAAAATAAAACAGTTCTCAGTTTTGTCTCTATGGTTTGTTTCCTCTTCAAGTATCCCTCGACACAGACTGTGGAAAAGCACTTTCATTGAGAGGGGTTGCCAAGCTTCTAAGAAATAAGGAGTTTCCGAAATACCAGCAAATATTTTTTCACCCAATCTTGATGATACTTGGTGGGAATGATCAGTACACAGATCCCACTTGGCTCACCCAATTTTGTTCTTCTATGTTGAAGCGTTCGTCTACAGTAGCAGTTTTTATATTTAGGTTTCACTCTGTTCTCTCATATGTAGATAGATGAATTTGGAACTCTAAATCCAACATGGTTTGTAGTAGCTCTTTGAAAATTGACAAAATAAAGAGTTCTGAGTTTTGTTTCTATGGTTTGTTTCCTCTTCAAGTAGCCCTAGGCACAGACTGTGGAAAAGCACTTTCATTGAGAGGGGTTGCCAAGCTTCTAAGAAATAACGAGTTTCTGAAATACCAGCAAATATTTTTTCACCCAATCTTGATGATACTTGGTGGTAATGATCAGTACCCAAATCCCAATTGGCTCACCAAATTTTGTTCTTCTAGGTTGAAGCGTTCGTCTACAGTAGCAGTTTTTATATTTAGGATTCTCTCTGTTCTCTCCTATATAGATAGATGAATTTGGAACTTTAAATCCAACATGGATTTTAGTAGCTCTTTGAAACTTGACAAAATAAAGGAGTTCTCAGTTTTGTCTCTATGGTTTGTTTCCTCTTCAAGTATCCCTCGACACAGACTGTGGAAAAGCACTTTCATTGAGAGGGGTTGCCAAGCTTCTAAGAAATAAGGAGTTTCCGAAATACCAGCAAATATTTTTTCACCCAATCTTGATGATACTTGGTGGGAATGATCAGTACACAGATCCCACTTGGCTCACCCAATTTTGTTCTTCAAGTTTGAAGCGTTCGTCTACAGTAGCAGTTTTTATATTTAGGTTTCCCTCTGTTCTCTCCTGTATAGATAGATGAATTTGGAACTCTAAATCCAACATGGTTTGTAGTAGCTCTTTGAAACTTGACAAAATAAAGGAGTTCTCAGTTTTGTCTCTATGGTTTGTTACCTCTTCAAGTAGCCCTAGGCACAGATTGTGGAAAAGCACTTTCATTGAGAGAGTTTGCCAAGCTTCTAAGAAATTACAAGTTTCCGAAATACCAGCAAATATTTTTTCACCCAATCTTGATGATACTTGGTGGTAATGATCAGTGCAAAATTCCCAAATGGCTCACCAAATTTTGTTCTTCTAGGTTGAAGTGTTCGTCTACAGTAGCAGTTTTTATATTTAGGTTTCACTCTGTTCTCTCATATATAGATAGATGAATTTGGAACTCTAAATCCAACATGGTTTGTAGTAGCTCTTTGAAACTTGACAAAATAAAGGAGTTCTGAGATTTGTCTCTATGGTTTGTTTCCTCTTCAAGTTGCCCTATGCACAGACTGTGTAAGCACTTTCATTTAGATGGGTTGCCAAGCTGCTAAGAAATTACGAGTTTTTGAAATACCAGCAAATATTTTTTCACTAAATCTTGATGATACTTGTTGGTAATGATCAGTACACAAATCCCACTTGGCTCACCAAATTTTGTTCTTGTAGGTTGAAGCGTTCGTCTACAGTAGCAGTTTTTTTATATTTATGTTTCTCTCTCTTCTCTCCTATAAGGATAGATTAATTTTAACTTTAAATCCAACATGGATTGTAGTAGCTCTTTGAAACTTGACAAAATAAAGGAGTTCTCAGTTTTGTCTCTATGGTTTGTTTCCTCTTCAAGTAGCCCTAGGCACAGACTGTGGAAAAGCACTTTCATTGAGAGGGGTTGCCAAGCTTCTAAGAATAACGAGTTTCCGAAATACCAGCATATATTTTTTCACCCAATCTTGATGATACTTGGTGGTAATGATCCGTACACAGATCCCACTTGGCTCACCAAATTGTGTTCTTCTAGGTTGAAGCGTTCGTCTACAGTAGCAGTTTTTATACTTAAGTTTCACTCTGTTCTCTCATATATAGATAGATGAATTTGGAACACTAAATCCAACATGGTTTCTGGTAGCTCTTTGAAACTTGACAAAATAAAGGAGTTCTGAGTTTTGTCTCTATGGTTTCTTTCCTCTTCAAGTAGCCCTAGGCACAGACTGTGGAAAAGCACTTTAATTGAGAGGGGTTGCCAAGCTTCTAAGAAATAACGAGTTTCTGAAATACTAGCAAATATTTTTTCACCCAATCTTGATGATACTTGTTGATAATGATCAGTACACAGATTCCACTTGGCTCAACAAATTTTGTTCTTCTAGGTTGAAGCGTTCGTCTAAAGTAGCAGTTTTTATATTTAGGTTTCGCTCTTTCTCTCCTGTATACATAGATGAATTTGGAACTCTAAATCCAACATGGTTTGTAGTAGCTCTTTGAAACTTGACAAAATAACGGAGTTCTCAGTTTTGTCTCTATGGTTTGTTTCCTCTTCAATTAGCCCTAGGCACAGACTGTGGAAAAGCACTTTCATTGAGAGGTGTTGTCAAGCTTCTAAGAAATAACGAGTTTCCGAAATACCAGCAAATATTTTTTCACCCAATCTTGATGATACTTGTTGCTAATGATCAGTACACAAGTCCCACTTGGCTCACCAAATTTTGTTCTTCTAGGTTGAAGCGTTCGTCTACAGTAGCAGTTTTTATATTTAGGTTTCTCTCTGTTCTCTCCTATATAGATAGATGAATTTGGAACTTTAAATCCAACATGGATTGTAGTAGCTCTTTGAAACTTGACAAAATAAATGAGGTCTCAGATTTGTCTCTATGGTTTGTTTCCTCTTCAAGTAGCCCTAGGCACAGACTGTGGAAAAGCACTTTCATTGAGAGGGGTTGCCAAGCTTCTAAGAAATAACGAGTTTCCGAAATACCAGCAAATATTTCTTCACCCAATCTTGATGATACTTGGTGGGAATGATCAGTACACAGATCCCACTTGGCTCACCAAATTTTGTTCTTCTAGGTTGAAGCGTTCGTCTACAGTAGCAGTTTTTATATTTAGGATTCACTCTGTTCTCTCATATATAGATAGATGAATTTGGAACTCTAAATCCAACATGGTTTGTAGTAGCTTCTTGAAACTTGACAAAATAAAGAATTCTGAGTTTTGTCTCTATGGTTTGTTTCCTCTTCAAATAGCCCTAGGCACAGACTGTGGAAAACCACTTTCATTGAGAGGGGTTGCCAAGCTTCTAAGAAATAACGAGTTTCCGAAATGTCAGCAAATATTTTTTCACCCAATCTTGATGATACTTGGTGGTAATGATCAGTACACAGTACCCACTTGGCTCACCAAATTTTGTTCTTCTAGGTTGAAGCGTTCGTCTACAGTAGCAGTTTTTATATTTAGGTTTCCCTCTGTTCTCTCCTGTATAGATAGATGAATTTGGAACTCTAAATCCAACATGGTTTGTAGTAGCTCTTTGTAACTTGACAAAATAAAGGAGTTCTCAGTTTTGTCTCTATGGTTTGTTTCCTCTTCAAGTAGCCCTAGGCACAGACTGTGGAAAAGCACTTTCATTGAGAGAGTTTGCCAAGCTTCTAAGAAATTACAAGTTTCCGAAATACCAGCAAATATTTTTTCACCCAATCTTGATGGTACTTGGTGGTAATGATCAGTACACAAATCCCAATTGGCTCACCAAATTTTGTACTTCTAGGTTGAAGCGTTCGTCTACAGTAGCAGTTTTTATATTTAGGTTTCACTCTGTTCTCTCATATATAGATAGATGAATTTGGAACTCTAAATCCAACATGGTTTGTAGTAGCTCTTTGAAACTTGACAAAATAAAGGAGTTCTGAGTTTTGTCTCTATGGTTTGTTTCCTCTTCAAGAGGCCTAGGCACAGACTGTGGAAAAGCACTTTAATTGAGAGGGGTTGCCAAGCTTCTGAGAAATAACGAGTTTCCGAAATACCACCAAATATTTTTTCACCCAATCTTGATGATACATGTTGCTAATGATCAGTACACAGATCCCACTTGGCTCACCAAATTATGTTCTTCTAGGTTGAAGCGTTCGTCTACAGTAGCAGTTTTTATATTTAGGTTTCACTCTGTTCTCTCATATATAGATAGATGAATTTGGAACTCTAAATCCAACATGGTTTGTAGTACCTCTTTGAAACTTGACAAAATAAAGGAGTTCTGAGATTTGTCTCTATGGTTTGTTTCCTCTTCAAGTAGCCCTAGGCACAGACTGTGGAAAAGCACTTTCATTGAGAGAGTTTGCCAAGCTTCTAAGAAATTACAAGTTTCCGAAATACCAGCAAATATTTCTTCACCCAATCTTGATGATACTTGGTGGTAATGATCAGTACACAAATCCCAATTGGCTCACCAAATTTTGTTCTTCTAGGTTGAAGCGTTCGTCTACAGTACCAGTTTTTATATTTAGGTTTCACTCTGTTCTCTCATATATAGATAGATGAATTTGGAACTCTAAATCCAACATGGTTTGTAGTAGCTCTTTGAAACTTGACAAAATAAAGGAGTTCTGAGATTTGTCTCTATGGCTTGTTTCCTCTTCAAGTTGCCCTACGCACAGACTGTGTAAGCACTTTCATTTTGATGGGTTGCCAAGCTGCTAAGGAATTACGAGTTTCCGAAATACCAGCAAATATTTTTCACTAAATCTTGATGATACTTAATGGTAATGATCAGTACACAAATCCCACTTGGCTCACCAAATTTTGTTCTTCTAGGTTGAAGCGTTCGTCTACAGTAGCAGTTTTTTTATATTTATGTTTCTCTCTCTTCTCTCCTATATAGATAGATTAATTTTAAGTTTAAATCCAACATGGATTGTAGTAGCTCTTTGAAACTTCACAAAATAAAGGAGTTCTCAGTTTTGTCTCTATGGTTTGTTTCCTCTTCAAGTAGCCCTAGGCACAGACTGTGGAAAAGCACTTTCATTGAGAGAGTTTGCCAAGCTTCTAAGAAATTACAAGTTTCCGAAATACCAGCAAATATTTTTTCACCCAATCTTGATGATACATGTTGCTAATGATCAGTACACAGATCCCACTTGGCTCACCAAATTATGTTCTTCTAGGTTGAAGCGTTCGTCTACAGTAGCAGTTTTTATATTTAGGTTTCACTCTCTTCTCTCATATATAGATAGATGAATTTGGAACTCTAAATCCAACATGGTTTGTAGTAGCTCTTTGAAACTTGACAAAATAAAGGAGTTCTTAGATTTGTCTCTATGGTTTGTTTCCTCTTCAAGTAGCCCTAGGCACACACTGTGGAAAACCACTTTCATTGAGAGGTGTTGCCAAGCTTCTAAGAAATAACGAGTTTCCGAAATACCAGCAAATATTTTTTCACCCAATCTTGATGATACTTGGTGGGAATGATCAGTACACAGATCCCACTTGGCTCACCAAATTTTTTTTTTCTAGGTTGAAGCGTTCATCTACAGAAGTCTTTTTTATATTTAGGTTTCACTCTGTTCTGTCATATATAGATAGATGAATTTGGATCTCTAAATCCAACATGGTTTGTAGAAGCTCTTTGAAACTTGACAAAATAAAGGAGTTCTCAGTTATGTCTCTATGGTTTGTTTCCTCTTCAAGTAGCCCTAGGCGCAGACTCTGGAAAAGCACTTTCATTGAGAGGGGTTGCCAAGCTTCTAAGAAATAACGAGTTTCCGAAGTACCAGCAAATATTTTTTCACCCCATCTTGATGATACTGTTTGCTAACGATCAGTACACAAATCCCACTTGGCTCACCAAATTGTGTTCTTCTAGGTTGAAGCGTTCGCCTACAGTAGAAGTTTTTATATTTAGGTTTCCCTCTGTTCTCTCCTATATAGATATATGAATTTGGAACTCTAAATCCAACATGGTTTGTAGTAGCTCTTTGAAACTTGACAAAATAAAGGACTTCTCAGTTTTGTCTCTATGGTTTGTTTCCTCTTCAAGTAGCCCTAGGCACAGACTGTGGAAAAGCACTTTCATTGAGAGGGGTTGCCAAGCTTCTAAGAAATTACAAGTTTCCGAAATACCAGCAAATATTTTTTCACCCAATCTTGATGATACTTGGTGGTAATGATCAGTACACAAATCCCACTTGGCTCACCTAATTTTTTTCTTCTAGGTTGAAGCGTTCATCTACAGAAGTCGTTTTTATATTTAGGTTTCACTCTGTTCTGTCATATATAGATAGATGAATTTGGATCTCTAAATCCAACATGGTTTGTAGAAGCTCTTTGAAACTTGACAAAATAAAGGAGTTCTCAGTTTTGTCTCTATGGTTTGTTTCCACTTCAAGTAGCCCTAGGCGCCGACTCTGGAAAAGCACTTTCATTGAGAGGGGTTGCCAAGCTTATAAGAAATAACGAGTTTCCGAAGTACCAGCAAATATTTTTTCACCCCATCTTGATGATACTGTTTGCTAACGATCAGTACACAAATCCCACTTGGCTCACCAAATTGTGTTCTTCTAGGTTGAAGCGTTCGCCTACAGTAGAAGTTTTTATATTTAGGTTTCCCTCTGTTCTCTCCTATATAGATATATGAATTTGGAACTCTAAATCCAACATGGTTTGTAGTAGCTCTTTGAAACTTCAAAATAAAGGACTTCTCAGTTTTGTCTCTATGGTTTGTTTCCTCTTTAAGTAGCCCTAGGCACAGACTGTGGAAAAGCACTTTCATTGAGAGAGTTTGCCAAGCTTCTAAGAAATTACAAGTTTCCGAAATACCAGCAAATATTTTTTCACCCAATCTTGATGATACTTGGTGGTAATGATCAGTACACAAATCCCAATTGGCTCACCAAATTTTGTTCTTCTAGGTTGAAGCGTTCGTCTACAGTAGCAGTTTTTATATTTAGGTTTCACTCTGTTCTCTCATATATAGATAGATGAATTTGGAACTCTAAATCCAACATGGTTTGTAGTAGCTCTTTGAAACTTGACAAAATAAAGGAGTTCTGAGTTTTGTCTCTATGGTTTGTTTCCTCTTCAAGAGGCCTAGGCACAGACTGTGGAAAAGCACTTTAATTGAGAGGGGTTGCCAAGCTTCTGAGAAATAACGAGTTTCCGAAATACCACCAAATATTTTTTCACCCAAT
Source organism: Callospermophilus lateralis (assembly GCF_048772815.1). Lineage (NCBI taxonomy): Eukaryota > Metazoa > Chordata > Mammalia > Rodentia > Sciuridae > Callospermophilus > Callospermophilus lateralis. Next base: position 49,015 of record NW_027516380.1, on the reverse strand, counting down.
CTTGATGATACATGTTGCTAATGATCAGTACACAGATCCCACTTGGCTCATCAAATTTTGTTCTTCTAGGTTGAAGCGTTCGTCTACAGTAGCAGTTTTTATATTTAGGTTTCTCTCTGTTCTCTCCAATATAGATAGATGAATTTGGAACTCTAAATCCAACATGGATTGTAGTAGATCTTTGAAACTTGACAAAATAAAGGAGTTCTGAGTTTTGTCTCTATGGTTTCTTTCCTCTTCAAGTTACCCTAGGCACAGACTGTGGAAAACTACTTTCATTGAGAGGTGTTGCCAAGCTTCTAAGAAATAACGAGTTTCCGAAATACCAGCAAATATTTTTTCACCCAATCTTGATGATACTGGTTGCTAATGATCAGTACACAAATCCCACTTGGCTCACCAAATTGTGTTCTTCGAGGTTGAAGCGTTCGCCTACAGTAGAAGTTTTTATATTTAGGTTTCCCTCTGTTCTCTCCTATATAGATAGATGAATTTGGAACTCTAAATCCAACATGGTTTGTAGTAGCTCTTTGAAACTTGACAAAATAAAGGAGTTCTCAGTTTTGTCTCTATGGTTTGTTTCCTCTTCAAGTAGCCCTAGGCACAGACTGTGGAAAAGCACTTTCATTGAGAGAGTTTGCCAAGCTTCTAAGAAATTACAAGTTTCCGAAATACCAGCAACTATTTTTTCACCCAATCTTGATGATACTTGGTTGTAATGATCAGTACACAAATCCAACTTGGCTGCCCAAATTTTGTTCTTCTAGGTTGAAGCCTTCGTCTACAGTAGCAGTTTTTATATTTAGGTTTCTCTCTGTTCTCTCCTATATAGATAGATGAATTTGGAACTCTAAATCCAACATGGATTGTAGTAGATCTTTGAAACTTGAGAAATTAAAGGAGATCTCAGTTTTGTCTCTATGGTTTGTTTCCTCTTCAAGTAGCCCTAGGCATCGAATGTGGAAAAGCACTTTCATTGAGAGTGGTTGCCAAGCTTCTAAGAAATTACGAGTTTCCGAAACACCAGCAAATATTTTTTCACCCAATTTTGATGATACTTGGTTGTAATGATCAGTACACAAATCCCACTTTGCTCACCAAATTTTGTTCTTCTAAGTTGAAGCGTTTGTGTATAGTATCAGTTTTTATATTTAGGTTTCGCTCTGTTCTCTCCTGTATAGATAGATGAATTTGGAACTCTAAATCCAACATGGTTTCTGGTAGCTCTTTGAAACTTGACAAAATAAAGGAGTTCTGAGTTTTGTCTCTATGGTTTGTTTCCTCTTCAAGTAGCCCTAGGCACAGACTGTGGAAAAGCACTTTAATTGAGAGGGGTTGCCAAGCTTCTAAGAAATAACGAGTTTCCGAAATACTAGCAAATATTTTTTCACCCAATCTTGATGATACTTGTTGATAATGATCAGTACACAGATTCCACTTGGCTCACCAAATTTTGTTCTTCTAGGTTGAAGCGTTCGTCTACAGTAGCAGTTTTTATATTTAGGTTTCACTCTCTTCTCTCCTGTATACATAGATGAATTTGGAACTCTAAATCCAACATGGTTTGTAGTAGCTCTTTGAAACTTGACAAAATAACGGAGTTCTCAGTTTTGTCTCTATGGATTGTTTCCTCTTCAATTAGCCCTAGGCACAGACTGTGGAAAAGCACTTTCATTGAGAGGTGTTGCCAAGCTTCTAAGAAATAACGAGTTTCCGAAATACCAGCAAATATTTTTTCACCCAATCTTGATGATACTTGTTGCTAATGATCACTATACAAGTACCACTTGGCTCACCAAATTTTGTTCTTCTAGTTTGAAGCGTTCGTCTACAGTAGCAGTTTTTATATTTAGGTTTCTCTCTGTTCTCTCCTATATAGATAGATGAATTTGGAACTTTAAATCCAACATGGATTGTAGTAGCTCTTTGAAACTTGACAAAATAAATGAGGTCTCAGTTTTGTCTCTATGGTTTGTTTCCTCTTCAAGTAGCCCTAGGCACAGACTGTGGAAAGCACTTTCATTGAGAGAGTTTGCCAAGCTTCTAAGAAATTACAAGTTTCCGAAATACCAGCAAATATTTTTTCACCCAATCTTGATGATACTTGGTGGGAATGATCAGTACACAGATCCCACTTGGCTCACCAAATTTTGTTCTTCTAGGTTTAAGCGTTCGTCTACATTAACAGTTTTTATATTTAGGTTTCACTCTGTTCTCTCATATATAGATAGATGAATTTGGAACTCTAAATCCAACATGGTTTGTAGTAGCTCCTTGAAACTTGACAAAATAAAGAATTCTGAGTTTTGTCTCTATGGTTTGTTTCCTCTTCAAGTAGCCCTAGGCACAGACTGTGGAAAAGCACTTTCATGGAGAGGGGTTGCCAAGCTTCTAAGAAATAACGAGTTTCCGAAGTACCAGCAAATATTTTTTCACCCAATCTTGATGATACTTGTTGCTAATGATCAGTACACAGATCCCACTTGGCTCACCAAATTTTGTTCTTCAAGGTTGAAGCGTTCGTCTACTGTAGCAGTTTTTATATTTAGGTTTCCCTCTGTTCTCTCCTGTATAGATAGATGAATTTGGAACTCTAAATCCAACATGGTTTGTAGTAGCTCTTTGAAACTTGACAAAATAAAGGAGTTCTCAGTTTTGTCTCTATGGTTTGTTTCCTCTTCAAGTAGCCCTAGGCACAGACTGTGGAAAAGCACTTTCATTGAGAGAGTTTGCCAAGCTTCTAAGAAATTACAAGTTTCCGAAATACCAGCAAATATTTTTTCACCCAATCTTGATGATACATGTTGCTAATGATCAGTACACAGATCCCACTTGGCTCACCAAATTATGTTCTTCTAGGTTGAAGCGTTCGTCTACAGTAGCAGTTTTTATATTTAGGTTTCACTCTGTTCTCTCATATATAGATAGATGAATTTGGAACTCTAAATCCAACATGGTTTGTAGTAGCTCTTTGAAACTTGACAAAATAAAGGAGTTCTTAGATTTGTCTCTATGGTTTGTTTCCTCTTCAAGTAGCCCTAGGCACACACTGTGGAAAACCACTTTCATTGAGAGGTGTTGCCAAGCTTCTAAGAAATAACGAGTTTCCGAAATACCAGCAAATATTTTTTCACCCAATCTTGATGATACTTGGTGGGAATGATCAGTACACAGATCCCACTTGGCTCACCAAATTTTTTTCTTCTAGGTTGAAGCGTTCATCTACAGAAGTCGTTTTTATATTTAGGTTTCACTCTGTTCTGTCATATATAGATAGATGAATTTGGATCTCTAAATCCAACATGGTTTGTAGAAGCTCTTTGAAACTTGACAAAATAAAGGAGTTCTCAGTTATGTCTCTATGGTTTGTTTCCTCTTCAAGTAGCCCTAGGCGCAGACTTGGAAAAGCACTTTCATTGAGAGGGGTTGCCAAGCTTCTAAGAAATAACGAGTTTCCGAAGTACCAGCAAATATTTTTTCACCCCCTCTTGATGATACTGTTTGCTAACGATCAGTACACAAATCCCACTTGGCTCACCAAATTGTGTTCTTCTAGGTTGAAGCGTTCGCCTACAGTAGAAGTTTTTATATTTAGGTTTCCCTCTGTTCTCTCCTATATAGATATATGAATTTGGAACTCTAAATCCAACATGGTTTGTAGTAGCTCTTTGAAACTTGACAAAATAAAGGACTTCTCAGTTTTGTCTCTATGGTTTGTTTCCTCTTAAAGTAGCCCTAGGCACAGACTGTGGAAAAGCACTTTCATTGAGAGAGTTTGCCAAGCTTCTAAGAAATTACAAGTTTCCGAAATACCAGCAAATATTTTTTCACCCAATCTTGATGATACTTGGTGGTAATGATCAGTACACAAATCCCAATTGGCTCACCAAATTTTGTTCTTCTAGGTTGAAGCGTTCGTCTACAGTAGCAGTTTTTATATTTAGGTTTCACTCTGTTCTCTCATATATAGATAGATGAATTTGGAACTCTAAATCCAACATGGTTTGTAGTAGCTCTTTGAAACTTGACAAAATAAAGGAGTTCTGAGTTTTGTCTCTATGGTTTGTTTCCTCTTCAAGAGGCCTAGGCACAGACTGTGGAAAAGCACTTTAATTGAGAGGGGTTGCCAAGCTTCTGAGAAATAACGAGTTTCCGAAATACCACCAAATATTTTTTCACCCAATCTTGATGATACATGTTGCTAATGATCAGTACACAGATCCCACTTGGCTCATCAAATTTTGTTCTTCTAGGTTGAAGCGTTCGTCTACAGTAGCAGTTTTTATATTTAGGTTTCTCTCTGTTCTCTCCAATATAGATAGATGAATTTGGAACTCTAAATCCAACATGGATTGTAGTAGATCTTTGAAACTTGACAAAATAAAGGAGTTCTGAGTTTTGTCTCTATGGTTTCTTTCCTCTTCAAGTTACCCTAGGCACAGACTGTGGAAAACTACTTTCATTGAGAGGTGTTGCCAAGCTTCTAAGAAATAACGAGTTTCCGAAATACCAGCAAATATTTTTTCACCCAATCTTGATGATACTGGTTGCTAATGATCAGTACACAAATCCCACTTGGCTCACCAAATTGTGTTCTTCTAGGTTGAAGCGTTCGCCTACAGTAGAAGTTTTTATATTTAGGTTTCCCTCTGTTCTCTCCTATATAGATAGATGAATTTGGAACTCTAAATCCAACATGGTTTGTAGTAGCTCTTTGAAACTTGACAAAATAAAGGAGTTCTCAGTTTTGTCTCTATGGTTTGTTTCCTCTTCAAGTAGCCCTAGGCACAGACTGTGGAAAAGCACTTTCATTGAGAGAGTTTGCCAAGCTTCTAAGAAATTACAAGTTTCCGAAATACCAGCAACTATTTTTTCACCCAATCTTGATGATACTTGGTTGTAATGATCAGTACACAAATCCAACTTGGCTGCCCAAATTTTGTTCTTCTAGGTTGAAGCCTTCGTCTACAGTAGCAGTTTTTATATTTAGGTTTCTCTCTGTTCTCTCCTATATAGATAGATGAATTTGGAACTCTAAATCCAACATGGATTGTAGTAGATCTTTGAAACTTGAGAAATTAAAGGAGATCTCAGTTTTGTCTCTATGGTTTGTTTCCTCTTCAAGTAGCCCTAGGCATCGACTGTGGAAAAGCACTTTCATTGAGAGTGGTTGCCAAGCTTCTAAGAAATTACGAGTTTCCGAAACACCAGCAAATATTTTTTCACCCAATTTTGATGATACTTGGATGTAATGATCAGTACACAAATCCCACTTTGCTCACCAAATTTTGTTCTTCTAAGTTGAAGCGTTTGTGTATAGTATCAGTTTTTATATTTAGGTTTCGCTCTGTTCTCTCCTGTATAGATAGATGAATTTGGAACTCTAAATCCAACATGGTTTCTGGTAGCTCTTTGAAACTTGACAAAATAAAGGAGTTCTGAGTTTTGTCTCTATGGTTTGTTTCCTCTTCAAGTAGCCCTAGGCACAGACTGTGGAAAAGCACTTTAATTGAGAGGGGTTGCCAAGCTTCTAAGAAATAACGAGTTTCCGAAATACTAGCAAATATTTTTTCACCCAATCTTGATGATACTTGTTGATAATGATCAGTACACAGATTCCACTTGGCTCACCAAATTTTGTTCTTCTAGGTTGAAGCGTTCGTCTACAGTAGCAGTTTTTATATTTAGGTTTCACTCTCTTCTCTCCTGTATACATAGATGAATTTGGAACTCTAAATCCAACATGGTTTGTAGTAGCTCTTTGAAACTTGACAAAATAACGGAGTTCTCAGTTTTGTCTCTATGGATTGTTTCCTCTTCAATTAGCCCTAGGCACAGACTGTGGAAAAGCACTTTCATTGAGAGGTGTTGCCAAGCTTCTAAGAAATAACGAGTTTCCGAAATACCAGCAAATATTTTTTCACCCAATCTTGATGATACTTGTTGCTAATGATCACTATACAAGTACCACTTGGCTCACCAAATTTTGTTCTTCTAGTTTGAAGCGTTCGTCTACAGTAGCAGTTTTTATATTTAGGTTTCTCTCTGTTCTCTCCTATATAGATAGATGAATTTGGAACTTTAAATCCAACATGGATTGTAGTAGCTCTTTGAAACTTGACAAAATAAATGAGGTCTCAGTTTTGTCTCTATGGTTTGTTTCCTCTTCAAGTAGCCCTAGGCACAGACTGTGGAAAAGCACTTTCATTGAGAGAGTTTGCCAAGCTTCTAAGAAATTACAAGTTTCCGAAATACCAGCAAATATTTTTTCACCCAATCTTGATGATACTTGGTGGGAATGATCAGTACACAGATCCCACTTGGCTCACCAAATTTTGTTCTTCTAGGTTTAAGCGTTCGTCTACATTAACAGTTTTTATATTTAGGTTTCACTCTGTTCTCTCATATATAGATAGATGAATTTGGAACTCTAAATCCAACATGGTTTGCAGTAGCTCCTTGAAACTTGACAAAATAAAGAATTCTGAGTTTTGTCTCTATGGTTTGTTTCCTCTTCAAGTAGCCCTAGGCACAGACTGTGGAAAAGCACTTTCATGGAGAGGGGTTGCCAAGCTTCTAAGAAATAACGAGTTTCCGAAGTACCAGCAAATATTTTTTCACCCAATCTTGATGATACTTGTTGCTAATGATCAGTACACAGATCCCACTTGGCTCACCAAATTTTGTTCTTCAAGGTTGAAGCGTTCGTCTACTGTAGCAGTTTTTATATTTAGGTTTCCCTCTGTTCTCTCCTATATAGATAGATGAATTTGGAACTCTAAATCCAACATGGTTTGTAGTAGCTCTTTGAAACTTGACAAAATAAAGGAGTTCTCAGTTTTGTCTCTATGGTTTGTTTCCTCTTCAAGTAGCCCTAGGCACAGACTGTGGAAAAGCACTTTCATTGAGAGAGTTTGCCAAGTTTCTAAGAAATTACAAGTTTCCGAAATACCAGCAAATATTTTTTCACCCAATCTTGATGATACATGTTGCTAATGATCAGTACACAGATCCCACTTGGCTCACCAAATTATGTTCTTCTAGGTTGAAGCGTTCGTCTACAGTAGCAGTTTTTATATTTAGGTTTCACTCTGTTCTCTCATATATAGATAGATGAATTTGGAACTCTAAATCCAACATGGTTTGTAGTAGCTCTTTGAAACTTGACAAAATAAAGGAGTTCTTAGATTTGTCTCTATGGTTTGTTTCCTCTTCAAGTAGCCCTAGGCACACACTGTGGAAAACCACTTTCATTGAGAGGTGTTGCCAAGCTTCTAAGAAATAACGAGTTTCCGAAATACCAGCAAATATTTTTTCACCCAATCTTGATGATACTTGGTGGGAATGATCAGTACACAGATCCCACTTGGCTCACCAAATTTTTTTCTTCTAGGTTGAAGCGTTCATCTACAGAAGTCGTTTTTATATTTAGGTTTCACTCTGTTCTGTCATATATAGATAGATGAATTTGGATCTCTAAATCCAACATGGTTTGTAGAAGCTCTTTGAAACTTGACAAAATAAAGGAGTTCTCAGTTATGTCTCTATGGTTTGTTTCCTCTTCAAGTAGCCCTAGTCGCAGACTCTGGTAAAGCACTTTCATTGAGAGGGGTTGCCAAGCTTCTAAGAAATAACGAGTTTCCGAAGTACCAGCAAATATTTTTTCACCCCCTCTTGATGATACTGTTTGCTAACGATCAGTACACAAATCCCACTTGGCTCACCAAATTGTGTTCTTCTAGGTTGAAGCGTTCGCCTACAGTAGAAGTTTTTATATTTAGGTTTCCCTCTGTTCTCTCCTATATAGATATATGAATTTGGAACTCTAAATCCAACATGGTTTGTAGTAGCTCTTTGAAACTTGACAAAATAAAGGACTTCTCAGTTTTGTCTCTATGGTTTGTTTCCTCTTCAAGTAGCCCTAGGCACAGACTGTGGAAAAGCACTTTCATTGAGAGGGGTTGCCAAGCTTCTAAGAAATTACAAGTTTCCGAAATACCAGCAAATATTTTTTCACCCAATCTTGATGATACTTGGTGGTAATGATCAGTACACAAATCCCACTTGGCTCACCAAATTTTTTTCTTCTAGGTTGAAGCGTTCATCTACAGAAGTCGTTTTTATATTTAGGTTTCACTCTGTTCTGTCATATATAGATAGATGAATTTGGATCTCTAAATCCAACATGGTTTGTAGAAGCTCTTTGAAACTTGACAAAATAAAGGAGTTCTCAGTTTTGTCTCTATGGTTTGTTTCCTCTTCAAGTAGCCCTAGGCGCAGACTCTGGAAAAGCACTTTCATTGAGAGGGGTTGCCAAGCTTATAAGAAATAACGAGTTTCCGAAGTACCAGCAAATATTTTTTCACCCCATCTTGATGATACTGTTTGCTAACGATCAGTACACAAATCCCACTTGGCTCACCAAATTGTGTTCTTCTAGGTTGAAGCGTTCGCCTACAGTAGAAGTTTTTATATTTAGGTTTCCCTCTGTTCTCTCCTATATAGATATATGAATTTGGAACTCTAAATCCAACATGGTTTGTAGTAGCTCTTTGAAACTTGACAAAATAAAGGACTTCTCAGTTTTGTCTCTATGGTTTGTTTCCTCTTCAAGTAGCCCTAGGCACAGACTGTGGAAAAGCACTTTCATTGAGAGGGGTTGCCAAGCTTCTAAGAAATTACAAGTTTCCGAAATACCAGCAAATATTTTTTCACCCAATCTTGATGATACTTGGTGGTAATGATCAGTACACAAATCCCACTTGGCTCATCAAATTTTGTTCTTTTAGGTTGAAGCGTTCGTCTACAGTAGCAGTTTTTATATTTAGGTTTCTCTCTGTTCTCTCCTATATAGATAGATGAATTTGGAAGTCTAAATCCAACATGGATTGTAGTAGATCTTTGAAACTTGACAAAATAAAGGAGTTCTGAGTTTTGTCTCTATGGTTTCTTTCCTCTTCAAATTACCCTAGGCACAGACTGTGGAAAACTACTTTCATTGAGAGGTGTTGCCAAGCTTCTAAGAAATAACGAGTTTCCGAAATACCAGCAAATATTTTTTCACACAATCTTGATGATACTGGTTGCTAATGATCAGTACACAAATCCCACTTGGCTCACCAAATTGTGTTCTTCTAGGTTGAAGCGTTCGCCTACAGTAGAAGTTTTTATATTTAGGTTTCCCTCTGTTCTCTCCTATATAGATAGATGAATTTGGAACTCTAAATCCAACATGGTTTGTAGTAGCTCTTTGAAACTTGACAAAATAAAGGAGTTCTCAGTTTTGTCTCTATGGTTTGTTTCCTCTTCAAGTAGCCCTAGGCACAGACTGTGGAAAAGCACTTTCATTGAGAGAGTTTGCCAAGCTTCTAAGAAATTACAAGTTTCCGAAATACCAGCAAATATTTTTTCACCCAATCTTGATGATACTTGGTTGTAATGATCAGTACACAAATCCAACTTGGCTGCCCAAATTTTGTTCTTCTAGGTTGAAGCGTTCGTCTACAGTAGCAGTTTTTATATTTAGGTTTCTCTCTGTTCTCTCCTATATAGATAGATGAATTTGGAACTGTAAATCCAACATAGATTGTAGTAGATCTTTGAAACTTGACAAATTAGAGGAGATCTCAGTTTTGTCTCTATGGTTTGTTTCCTCTTCAAGTAGCCCTAGGCATCGACTGTGGAAAAGCACTTTCATTGAGAGGGGTTGCCAAGCTTCTAAGAAATTACGAGTTCCGAAATACCAGCAAATATTTTTTCAACCAATTTTGATGATACTTGGTTGTAATGATCAGTACACAAATCCCACTTGGCTCACCAAATTTTGTTCTTCTAAGTTGAAGTGTTTGTGTACAGTAGCAGTTTTTATATTTAGGTTTCGCTCTGTTCTCTCCTGTATAGATAGATGTATTTGGAACTCTAAATCCAACATGGTTTGTAGTAGCTCTTTGAAACTTGACAAAATAAAGGAGTTCTCAGTTTTGTCTCTATGGTTGTTTCCTCTTCAAGTAGCCCTAGGCACAGACTGTGGAAAACCACTTTCATTGAGAGGGGTTGCCAAGCTTCTAAGAAATAACGAGTTTCCGAAATACCAGCAAATATTTTTTCACCCAATCTTGATGATACTTGGTGGTAATGATTAGTACACAGATCCTACTGAGCTCACCAAATTTTGTTCTTCTAGGTTGAAGCGTTCGTCTACAGTAGCAGTTTTTATATTTAGTTTTCACTCTGTTGTCTCATATATAGATAGATGAATTTGGAACTCTAAATCCAACATGGTTTGTAGTAGCTCTTTGAAACTTGACAAAATAAAGGAGTTCTGAGTTTTGTCTCTATGGTTTGTTTCCTCCTCAAGTAGCCCTAGGCGCAGACTGTGGAAAAGCACTTTCATTGAGATGGGTTGCCAAGCTTCTAAAAAATAACGAGTTTCCGAAGTACCAGCAATATTTTTTTCACCCAATCTTGAAGATACTTGTTGCTAATGATCAGTACACGAATCCCACTTGGCTCACCATATTTTGTTCTTCTAGGTTGAAGAGTTCGTCTACAGTAGCAGTTTTTATATTTAGGTTTCTCTCTGTTCTCTCATATATGGATAGATGAATTTGGAACTCTAAATCCAACATGGTTTGTAGTAGCTCTTTGAAACATGACAAAATAAGGAGTTCTGAGTTTTGTCTCTATGGTTTGTTTCCTCTGCAAGTAGCCCTAGGCGCACACTGTGGAAAAGCACTTTCATTGTGAGGGGTTGCCAAGCTTCTAAAAAATAACGAGTTTCCGAAGTTCCAGCAAATATTTTTTCACCCAATCTTGATGATACTTGGTGGGAATGATCAGTACACAGATCCCACTTGGCTCACCAAATTTTTTTCTTCTAGGTTGAAGCGTTCATCTACAGAAGTCGTTTTTATATTTAGGTTTCACTCTGTTCTGTCATATATAGATAGATGAATTTGGATCTCTAAATTCCAACATGGTTTGTAGAAGCTCTTTGAAACTTGACAAAATAAAGGAGTTCTCAGTTATGTCTCTATGGTTTGTTTCCTCTTCAAGTAGCCCTAGTCGCAGACTGTGGAAAAGCATTTTCATTGAGAGAGTTTGCCAAGCTTCTAAGTAATTACAAGTTTCCGAAATACCAGCAAATATTTTTTCACCCAATCTTGATGATACATGGTGGTAATGATCAGTATACAAATCCCACATGGCTCACCAAATTTTGTTCTTCTAGGTTGAAGCGTTCGTCTACAGCAGCAGTTTTTATATTTAGGTTTCTCTCTGTTCTCTCCTATATAGATAGATGAATTTGGAACTCTAAATCCAACATGGTTTGTAGTAGCTCTTTGAAACTTGACAAAATAAAGGACTTCTCAGTTTTGTCTCTATGGTTTGTTTCCTCTTCAAGTAGCCCTAGGCACAGACTGTGGAAAAGCACTTTCATTGAGAGGGGTTGCCAAGCTTCTAAGAAATTACAAGTTTCCGAAATACCAGCAAATATTTTTTCACCCAATCTTGATGATACTTGGTGGTAATGATCAGTACACAAATCCCACTTGGCTCACCAAATTTTTTTCTTCTAGGTTGAAGCGTTCATCTACAGAAGTCGTTTTTATATTTAGGTTTCACTCTGTTCTGTCATATATAGATAGATGAATTTGGATCTCTAAATCCAACATGGTTTGTAGAAGCTCTTTGAAACTTGACAAAATAAAGGAGTTCTCAGTTTTGTCTCTATGGTTTGTTTCCTCTTCAAGTAGCCCTAGGCGCAGACTCTGGAAAAGCACTTTCATTGAGAGGGGTTGCCAAGCTTATAAGAAATAACGAGTTTCCGAAGTACCAGCAAATATTTTTTCACCCCATCTTGATGATACTGTTTGCTAACGATCAGTACACAAATCCCACTTGGCTCACCAAATTGTGTTCTTCTAGGTTGAAGCGTTCGCCTACAGTAGAAGTTTTTATATTTAGGTTTCCCTCTGTTCTCTCCTATATAGATATATGAATTTGGAACTCTAAATCCAACATGGTTTGTAGTAGCTCTTTGAAACTTGACAAAATAAAGGACTTCTCAGTTTTGTCTCTATGGTTTGTTTCCTCTTCAAGTAGCCCTAGGCACAGACTGTGGAAAAGCACTTTCATTGAGAGGGGTTGCCAAGCTTCTAAGAAATTACAAGTTTCCGAAATACCAGCAAATATTTTTTCACCCAATCCTGATGATACTTGGTGGTAATGATCAGTACACAAATCACACTTGGCTCATCAAATTTTGTTCTTTTAGGTTGAAGCGTTCGTCTACAGTAGCAGTTTTTATATTTAGGTTTCTCTCTGTTCTCTCCTATATAGATAGATGAATTTGGAAGTCTAAATCCAACATGGATTGTAGTAGATCTTTGAAACTTGACAAAATAAAGGAGTTCTGAGTTTTGTCTCTATGGTTTCTTTCCTCTTCAAATTACCCTAGGCACAGACTGTGGAAAACTACTTTCATTGAGAGGTGTTGCCAAGCTTCTAAGAAATAACGAGTTTCCGAAATACCAGCAAATATTTTTTCACACAATCTTGATGATACTGGTTGCTAATGATCAGTACACAAATCCCACTTGGCTCACCAAATTGTGTTCTTCTAGGTTGAAGCGTTCGCCTACAGTAGAAGTTTTTATATTTAGGTTTCCCTCTGTTCTCTCCTATATAGATAGATGAATTTGGAACTCTAAATCCAACATGGTTTGTAGTAGCTCTTTGAAACTTGACAAAATAAAGGAGTTCTCAGTTTTGTCTCTATGGTTTGTTTCCTCTTCAAGAAGCCCTAGGCACAGACTGTGGAAAAGCACTTTCATTGAGAGAGTTTGCCAAGCTTCTAAGAAATTACAAGTTTCCGAAATACCAGCAAATATTTTTTCACCCAATCTTGATGATACTTGGTTGTAATGATCAGTACACAAATCCAACTTGGCTGCCCAAATTTTGTTCTTCTAGGTTGAAGCGTTCGTCTACAGTAGCAGTTTTTATATTTAGGTTTCTCTCTGTTCTCTCCTATATAGATAGATGAATTTGGAACTGTAAATCCAACATAGATTGTAGTAGATCTTTGAAACTTGACAAATTAGAGGAGATCTCAGTTTTGTCTCTATGGTTTGTTTCCTCTTCAAGTAGCCCTAGGCATCGACTGTGGAAAAGCACTTTCATTGAGAGGGGTTGCCAAGCTTCTAAGAAATTACGAGTTTCCGAAATACCAGCAAATATTTTTTCAACCAATTTTGATGATACTTGGTTGTAATGATCAGTACAAAAATCCCACTTGGCTCACCAAATTTTGTTCTTCTAAGTTGAAGTGTTTGTGTACAGTAGCAGTTTTTATATTTAGGTTTCGCTCTGTTCTCTCCTGTATAGATAGATGTATTTGGAACTCTAAATCCAACATGGTTTGTAGTAGCTCTTTGAAACTTGACAAAATAAAGGAGTTCTCAGTTTTGTCTCTATGGTTTGTTTCCTCTTCAAGTAGCCCTAGGCACAGACTGTGGAAAACCACTTTCATTGAGAGGGGTTGCCAAGCTTCTAAGAAATAACGAGTTTCCGAAATACCAGCAAATATTTTTTCACCCAATCTTGATGATACTTGGTGGTAATGATTAGTACACAGATCCTACTGAGCTCACCAAATTTTGTTCTTCTAGGTTGAAGCGTTCGTCTACAGTAGCAGTTTTTATATTTAGGTTTCTCTCTGTTCTCTCCTATATAGATAGATGAATTTGGAACTCTAAATCCAACATGGATTGTAGTAGCTCTTTGAAACTTGACAAAATAAAGGAGTTCTCAGTTTTGTCTCTATGGTTTGTTTCCTCTTTAAGTAGCCCTAGGCACAGACTGTGGAAAAGCACTTTCATTGAGAGGGGTTGCCAAGCTTCTAAGAAATAACGAGTTTCCGAAAAACCAGCAAATATTTTTTCACCCAATCTTGATGATACTTGGTGGTAATGATCAGTACACAGATCCTACTGAGCTCACCAAATTTTGTTCTTCTAGGTTGAAGCGTTCGTCTACAGTAGCAGTTTTTATATTTAGTTTTCACTCTGTTGTCTCCTATATAGATAGATGAATTTGGAACTCTAAATCCAACATGGTTTGTAGTAGCTCTTTGAAACTTGACAAAATAAAGGAGTTCTGAGTTTTGTCTCTATGGTTTGTTTCCTCCTCAAGTAGCCCTAGGCGCAGACTGTGGAAAAGCACTTTCATTGAGATGGGTTGCCAAGCTTCTAAAAAATAACGAGTTTCCGAAGTACCAGCAAATGTTTTTTCACCCAATCTTGAAGATACTTGTTGCTAATGATCAGTACACAAATCCCACTTGGCTCACCATATTTTGTTCTTCTAGGTTGAAGAGTTCGTCTACAGTAGCAGTTTTTATATTTAGGTTTCTCTCTGTTCTCTCATATATAGATAGATGAATTTGGAACTCTAAATCCAACATGGTTTGTAGTAGCTCTTTGAAACATGACAAAATAAGGAGTTCTGAGTTTTGTCTCTATGGTTTGTTTCCTCTGCAAGTAGCCCTAGGCGCACACTGTGGAAAAGCACTTTCATTGTGAGGGGTTGCCAAGCTTCTAAAAAATAACGAGTTTCCGAAGTTCCAGCAAATATTTTTTCACCCAATCTTGATGATACTTGTTGCTAATGATCAGTACACAAATCCCACTTGGCTCACCATATTTTGTTCTTCTAGGTTGAAGCGTTCGTCTACAGTAGCAGTTTTTTATATTTAGGTTTCACTCTGTTCTCTCATATATAGATAGATGAATTTGGAACTCTAAATCCAACATGGTTTGTAGTAGCTCTTTGAAACTTGACAAAATAACGGAGTTCTCAGTTTTGTCTCTACGGATTGTTTCCTCTTCAAGGATCCCTAGGCACAGACTGTGGAAAAGCATTTTCATTGAGAGAGTTTGCCAAGCTTCTAAGTAATTACAAGTTTCCGAAATACCAGCAAATATTTTTTCACCCAATCTTGATGATACATGGTGGTAATGATCAGTATACAAATCCCACATGGCTCACCAAATTTTGTTCTTCTAGGTTGAAGCGTTCGTCTACAGCAGCAGTTTTTATATTTAGGTTTCTCTCTGTTCTCTCCTATATAGATAGATGAATTTGGAACTCTAAATCCAACATGGATTGTAGTAGCTCTTTGAAACTTGACAAAATAAAGGAGATCTCAGTTTTGTCTCTATGGTTTGTTTCCTCTTCAAGTAGCCCTAGGCACAGACTGTAGAAAACCACTTTCATTGAGAGGGGTTGCCAAGCTTCTAAGAAATAACGAGTTTCCGAAATATCAGCAAATATTTTTTCACCCAATCTTGATGATACTTGGTGGTAATGATCAGTACACAGTACCCACTTGGCTGACCAAATTTTGTTCTTCTAGGTTGAAGCGTTCGTATACAGTAGCATTTTTTATATTTAGGTTTCTCTCTGTTCTCTCATATATAGATAGATGAATTTGGAACTCTAAATCCAACATGGTTTGTAGTAGCTCTTTGAAACTTGACAAAATAAAGGAGTTCTGAGTTTTGTCTCTATGGTTTGTTTCCTCTTCAAGTAGCCCTAGGCGCAGACTGTGGAAAAGCACTTTCATTAAGAGGGGTTGCCAATCTTCTAAAAAATAACGAGTTTCCAAAGTACCAGCAAATATTTTTTCACCCAATCTTGATGATACTTGGTGGGAATGATCAGTACACAGATCCCACTTGGCTCACCAAATTTTGTTCTTCTAGTTTGAAGCGTTCGTCTACAGTAGTCGTTTTTAAATTTAGGTTTCACTCTGTTCTCTCATATATAGATAGATGAATTTGGAACTCTAATCCAACATGGTTTGTAGTAGCTCTTTGAAACTTGACAAAATAAAGGAGTTCTCAGTTTTGTCTCTATGGTTTGTTTCCTCTTCAAGTAGCCCTAGGCGCAGACTCTGGAAAAGCACTTTCATTGAGAGGGGTTGCCAAGCTTCTAAGAAATAACGAGTTTCCGAAGTACCAGCAAATATTTTTTCACCCAATCTTGATGATACTTGTTGCTAATGATCAGTACACAGATCCCACTTGGCTCACCAAATTTTGTTCTTCTAGGTTGAAGCGTTCGTCTACAGTAGCAGTTTTTATATTTAGGTTTCCCTCTGTTCTCTCCTGTATAGATAGATGAATTTGGAACTCTAAATCCAACATGCTTTGTAGTAGCTCTTTGAAACTTGACAAAATAAAGTAGTTCTCAGTTTTGTCTCTATGGTTGTTTCCTCTTCAAGTAGCCCTAGGCACAGACTGTGGAAAAGCACTTTCATTGAGAGGGGTTGCCAAGCTTCTGAAAAATAACGAGTTTCCGAAATACCAGCAAATATTTTTTCACCCAATCTTGATGATACTTGGTGGTAATGATCAGTACACAGATCCCACTTGGGTCACCAAATTTTGTTCTTCTAGGTTGAAGCGTTCGTCTACAGTAGCAGTTTTTATATTTAGGTTTCTCTCTGTTCTCTCCTATATAGATAGATGAATTTCTAACTGTAAATCCAACATGGATTGTAGTAGCTCTTTGAAACTTGACAAAATAAAGGAGTTCTCCGTTTTGTCTCTATGGTTTTTTTCCTCTTCAAGTGGCCCTAGGCACAGACTGTGGAAGCACGTTCATTGAGATGGGTTGCCAAGCTTCTAAGAAATAACGTGTTTCCAAAATACCAGCAAATATTTTTTTACCCAATCTTGATGATACTTGGTGGTAATGATCAGTACACAAATCCCACTTGGCTCACCGAATTTTGTTCTTCTAGGTTGAAGCGTTCGTCTACAGTAGCAGTTTTTATATTTAGGTTTCTCTCTGGTCACTCCTATATAGATAGATGAATTTGGAACTTTTAATCCAACATGGATTGTAGTAGCTCTTTGAAAATTGACAAAATAAAGGAGTTCTCAGTTTTGTCTCTATGGTTTGTTTCCTCTTCAAGTATCCCTAGGCACAGACTGTGGAAAAGCACTTTCATTGAGAGGGGTTGCCAAGCTTCTAAGAAATAACGAGTTTCCGAAATACCAGCAAATATTTTTTCACCCAATCTTGATGATACTTGGTGGGAATGATCAGTACACAGATCCCACTTGGCTCACCAACTTTTGTTCTTCTAGGTTGAAGCGTTCGTCTACAGTAGCAGTTTTTATATTTATGTTTCACTCTGTTCTCTCATATATAGATAGATGAATTTGGAACTCTAAATCCAACATGGTTTGTAGTAGCTCTTTGAAACTTGACAAAAAAAAGAGTTCTGAGTTTTGTTTCTATGGTTTGTTTCCTCTTCAAGTAGCCCTAGGCACAGACTGTGGAAAAGCACTTTAATTGAGAGGGGTTGCCAAGCTTCTGAAAAATAACGAGTTTCCGAAATACCAGCAAATATTTTTTCACCCAATCTTGATGATACATGTTGCTAATGATCAGTACACAGATCCCACTTGGCTCACCACATTATGTTCTTCTAGGTTGAAGCGTTCGTCTACAGTAGCAGTTTTTATATTTAGGTTTCACTCTGTTCTTTCATATATAGATAGATGAATTTGGAACTCTAAATCCAACATGGTTTGTAGTAGCTCTTTGAAACTTGACAAAATAAAGGAGTTCTGAGATTTGTCTCTATTGTTTGTTTCCTCTTCAAGTAGCCCTAGGCACAGACTGTGGAAAACCACTTTCATTTAGAGGTGTTGAAAAGCTTCTAAGAAATAACGAGTTTCCGAAATACCAGCAAATATTTTTTTACCCAATCTTGATGATACTTGGTGGTAATGATCAGTACACAGATCCCACTTGGCTCACAAAATTTTGTTCTTCTAGGTTGAAGCGTTCGTCTACAGTAGTCGTTTTTATATTTAGGTTTCACTCTGTTCTCTCATATATAGATAGATGAATTTGGATCTCTAAATCCACCATGGTTTGTAGAAGCTCTTTGAAACTTGACAAAATAAAGGAGTTCTCAGTTTTGTCTCTATGGTTTGTTTCATCTTCAAGTAGCTCTAGGCGCAGACTCTGGAAAAGCACTTTCATTGAGAGGGGTTGCCAAGCTTCTAAGAAATAACGAGTTTCCGAAGAACCAGCAAATATTTTTTAACCCAATCTTGATGATACTGGTTGCTAATGATCAGTACACAAATCGCACTTGGCTCACCAAATTGTGTTCTTCTAGGTTGAAGCGTTCGCCTACAGTAGAAGTTTTTATATTTAGGTTTCCCTCTGTTCTCTCCTATATAGATATATGAATATGGAACTCTAAATCCAACATCGTTTTTAGTAGCTCTTTGAAACTTGACAAAATAAAGGAGTTCTCAGTTTTGTCTCTATGGTTTGTTCCTCTTCAAGTAGCCCTAGGCACAGACTGTGGAAAAGCACTTTCATTGAGAGAGTTTGCCAAGCTTCTAATAAATTACAGTTTCCGAAATACCAGCAAATATTTTTTCACCCAATCTTGATGATACTTGGTGGAAATGATCAGTACACAGATCCCACTTGGGTCACCAAATTTTGTTCTTCTAGGTTGAAGCGTTCGTCTACAGTAGCAGTTTTTATATTTAGGTTTCTCTCTGTTCTCTCCTATATAGATAGATGAATTTCTAACTCTAAATCCAACATGGATTGTAGTAGCTCTTTGAAACTTGACAAAATAAAGGAGGTCTCCGTTTTGTCTCTATGGTTTGTTTCCTCTTCAAGTGGCCCTAGGCACAGACTGTGGAAGCACGTTCATTGAGATGGGTTGCCAAGCTTCTAAGAAATAACGGGTTTCCTAAATACCAGCAAATATTTTTTTACCCAATCTTGATGATACTTGGTGGTAATGATCAGTACACAAATCTCACTTGGCTCACCAAATTTTGTTCTTCTAGGTTGAAGCGTTCGTCTACAGTAGCAGTTTTTATATTTAGGTTTCTCTCTGGTCACTCCTATATAGATAGATGAATTTGGAACTTTTAATCCAACATGGATTGTAGTAGCTCTTTGAAAATTGACAAAATAAAGGAGTTCTCAGTTTTGTCTCTATGGTTTGTTTCCTCTTCAAGTATCCCTAGGCACAGACTGTGGAAAAGCACTTTCATTGAGAGGGGTTGCCAAGCTTCTAAGAAATAACGAGTTTCCGAAATACCAGCAAATATTTTTTCACCCAATCTTGATTATACTTGGTGGGAATGATCAGTACACAGATCCCACTTGGCTCAAAAATTTTGTTCTTCTATGTTGAAGCGTTCGTCTACAGTAGCAGTTTTTATATTTAGGTTTCTCTCTGTTCTCTCATATATAGATAGATGAATTTTAACTCTAAATCCAACATGGTTTGTAGTAGCTCTTTGAAACATGACAAAATAAGGAGTTCTGATTTTTGTCTCTATGGTTTGTTTCCTCTGCAAGTAGCCCTAGGCGCAGACTGTGGAAAAGCACTTTCATTGTGAGGGGTTGCCAAGCTTCTAAAAAATAACGAGTTTCCGAAGTTCCAGCAAATATTTTTTCACCCAATCTTGATGATACTTGTTGCTAATGATCAGTACACAAATCCCACTTGGCTCACCATATTTTGTTCTTCTAGGTTGAAGCGTTCGTCTACAGTAGCAGTTTTTATATTTAGGTTTCACTCTGTTCTCTCATATATAGATAGATGAATTTGGAACTCTAAATCCAACATGGTTTGTAGTAGCTCTTTGAAACTTGACAAAATAAAGTAGTTCTCAGTTTTGTCTCTATGGTTGTTTCCTCTTCAAGTAGCCCTAGGCACAGACTGTGGAAAACCACTTTCATTGAGAGTGGTTGCCAAGCTTCTAAGAAATAACGAGTTTCCGAAATACCAGCAAATATTTTTTCACCCAATCTTGATGATACTTGTTGATAATGATCAGTACACAGATCCCACTTGGCTCACCAAATTATGTTCTTCTAGGTTGAAGCGTTCGTCTACAGTAGCCGTTTTTATATTTAGGTTTCGCTCTATTCAATCCTGTATACATAGATGAATTTGGAACTCTAAATCCAACATGGTTTGTAGTAGCTCTTTGAAACTTGACAAAATAACGGAGTTCTCAGTTTTGTCTCTATGGATTGTTTCCTCTTCAATTAGCCCTAGGCACAACTGTGAAAAAGCACTTTCATTGAGAGGTGTTGCGAAGCTTCTAAGAAATAACGAGTTTCCGAAATACCAGCAAATATTTTTTCACCCAATCTTGATGATACTTTTGCTAATGATCAGTACACAAATCCCACTTGGCTCACCAAATTGTGTTCTTCTAGGTTAAAGCGTTCGCCTACAGTAGAAGTTTTTATATTTAGGTTTCCCTCTGTTCTCTCCTATATAGATATATGAATTTGGAACTCTAAATCCAACATGGTTTGTAGTAGCTCTTTGAAACTTGACAAAATAAAGGACTTCTCAGTTTTGTCTCTATGGTTTGTTTCCTCTTCAAGTAGCCCTAGGCACAGACTGTGGAAAAGCACTTTCATTGAGAGAGTTTGCCAAGCTTCTAAGAAATTACAAGTTTCCGAAATACCAGCAAATATTTTTTCACCCAATCTTGATGATACTTGGTGGTAATGATCAGTACACAAATCCCACTTGGCTCATCAAATTTTGTTCTTCTAGGTTGAAGCGTTCGTCTACAGTAGCAGTTTTTATATTTAGGTTTCTCTCTGTTCTCTCCTATATAGATAGATGAATTTGGAACTCTAAATCCAACATGGATTGTAGTAGCTCTTTGAACCTTGACAAAATAAAGGAGTTCTCAGTTTTGTCTCTATGGTTTGTTTCCTCTTCAAGTAGCCCTAGGCACATACTGTGGAAAAGCACTTTCATTGAGAGGGGTTGCCAAGCTTCTAAGAAATAACGAGTTTCCGAAATACCAGCAAATATTTTTTCACCCAATCTTGATGATACTTGTTGATAATGATCAGTACACAGATCCCACTTGGCTCACCAAATTTTGTTCTTCTAGGTTGAAGCGTTCGTCTACAATAGCAGTTTTTATATTTAGGTTTCACTCTGTTCTCTCATATATAGATAGATGAATTTGGAACTCTAAATCCAACATGGTTTGTAGTAGCTCTTTGAAACTTGACAAAATAAAGGAGTTCTGAGTTTTGTCTCTATTGTTTGTTTCCTCTTGAAGTTACCCTAGGCACAGACTGTGGAAAACTACTTTCCTTGAGAGGTGTTGCCAAGCTTCTAAGAAATAACGAGTTTCCGAAATACCAGCAAATATTTTTTCACCCAATCTTGATGATACTGGTTGCTAATGATCAGTACACAAATCCCACTTGGCTCACCAAATTGTGTTCTTCTAGGTTGAAGCGTTCGCCTACAGTAGCAGTTTTTATATTTAGGTTTCTCTCTGTTCTCTCCTATATATATAGATGAATTTGGAACTCTAAATCCAACATGGATTGTAGTAGATCTTTGAAACTTGACAAAATAAAGGAGATCTCAGTTTTGTCTCTATGGTTTGTTTCCTCTTCAAGTAGCCCTAGGCATCGAATGTGGAAAAGCACTTTCATTGAGAGGGGTTGCCAATCTTCTAAGAAATTACGAGTTTCCGAAATACCAGCAAATATTTTTTCACCCAATCTTGATGATACTGGATGCTAATGATCAGTACACAAATCCCACTTGGCTCACCAAATTGTGTTCTTCTAGGTTGAAGCGTTCGCCTACAGTAGAAGTTTTTATATTTAGGTTTCCCTCTGTTCTCTCCTATATAGATAGATGAATTTGGAACTCTAAATCCAACATAGTTTGTAGTAGCTCTTTGAAGCTTGACAAAATAAAGGAGTTCTCAGTTTTGTCTCTATGGTTTGTTTCCTCTTCAAGTAGCCCTAGGCACAGACTGTGGAAAAGCACTTTCATTGAGAGAGTTTGCCAAGCTTCTAAGAAATTACAAGTTTCCGAAATACCAGCAAATATTTTTTCACCCAATCTTGATGATACTTGGTTGTAATGATCAGTACACAAATCCAACTTGGCTACCCAAATTTTGTTCTTCTAGGTTGAAGCGTTCGTCTACAGTAGCAGTTTTTATATTTAGGTTTCTCTCTGTTCTCTCCTATATAGATAGATGAATTTGGAACTCTAAATCCAACATGGATAGTAGTAGATCTTTGAAACTTGACAAAATAAAGGAGATCTCAGTTTTGTCTCTATGGTTTGTTTCCTCTTCAAGTAGCCCTAGGCATCGACTGTGGAAAAGCACTTTCATTGAGAGGGGTTGCCAAGCTTCTAAGATATTACGAGTTTCCGAAATACCAGCAAATATTTTTTCACCCAAATTTGATGATACTTGGTTGTAATGATCAGTACACAAGTCCCACTTGGCTCAAGAAATTTTGTTCTTCTAAGTTGAAGCGTTCGTGTACAGTAGCAGTTTTTATATTTAGGTTTCGCTCTGTTCTCTCCTGTATAGATTGATGTATTTGGAACTCTAAATCCAACATGGTTTGTAGTAGTTCTTTGAAACTTGACAAAATAAAGGAGTTCTCAGTTTTGTCTCTATGGTTTGTTTCCTCTTCAAGTAGCCCTAGGCACAGACTGTGGAAAAGCACTTTCATTGAGAGGGGTTGCCAAGCTTCTAAGAAATAACGAGTTTCCGAAATACCAGCAAATATTTTTTCACCCAATCTTGATGATACTTGGTGGTAATGATCAGTACACAGATCCCACTGGGCTCACCATATTTTGTTCTTCTAGGTTGAAGCGTTCGTCTACAGTAGCAGTTTTTATATTTAGGTTTCACTCTGTTCTCTCATATATAGATAGATGAATTTGGAACTCTAAATCCAACATGGTTTGTAGTAGCTCTTTGAAACTTGACAAAATAAAGTAGTTCTCAGTTTTGTCTCTATGGTTGTTTCCTCTTCAAGTAGCCCTAAGCACAGACTGTGGAAAACCACTTTCATTGAGAGTGGTTGCCAAGCTTCTAAGAAATAACGAGTTTCCGAAGTACCAGCAAATATTTTTTCACCCAATCTTGATGATACTTGTTGATAATGATCAGTACACAGATCCCACTTGGCTCACCAAATTTTGTTCTTCTAGGTTGAAGCGTTCGTCTACAGTAGCCGTTTTTATATTTAGGTTTCGCTCTATTCTCTCCTGTATACATAGATGAATTTGGAACTCTAAATCCAACATGGTTTGTAGTAGCTCTTTGAAACTTGACAAAATAACGGAGTTCTCAGTTTTGTCTCTATGGATTGTTTCCTCTTCAATTAGCCCTAGGCACAGACTGTGAAAAAGCACTTTCATTGAGAGGTGTTGCCAAGCTTCTAAGAAATAACGAGTTTCAGAAATACCAGCAAATATTTTTTCACCCAATCTTGATGATACTTTTGCTAGTGATCAGTACACAAATCCCACTTGGCTCACCAAATTTTGTTCTTCTAGGTTGAAGCGTTCGTCTACAGTAGCAGTTTTTATATTTAGGATTCTCTCTGTTCTCTCCTATATAGATAGATAAATTTGGAACTTTAAATCCAACGTGGATTGTAGTAGCTCTTTGAAACTTGACAAAATAAAGGAGTTCCCAGTTTTGTCTCTATGGTTTGTTTCCTCTTCAAGTAGCCCTAGGCGCAGACTCTGGAAAAGCACTTTCATTGAGAGGGGTTGCCAAGCTTCTAAGAAATAACGAGTTTCCGAAGTACCAGCAAATATTTTTTCACCCCATCTTGATGATACTGGTTGCTAAAGATCAGTACACAAATCCCACTTGGCTCACCAAATTGTGTTCTTCTAGGTTGAAGCGTTCGCCTACAGTAGAAGTTTTTATATTTAGGTTTCCCTCTGTTCTCTCCTATATAGATATATGAATTTGGAACTCTAAATCCAACATGGTTTGTAGTAGCTCTTTGAAACTTGACAAAATAAAGGACTTCTCAGTTTTGTCTCTATGGTTTGTTTCCTCTTCAAGTAGCCCTAGGCACAGACTGTGGAAAAGCACTTTCATTGAGAGAGTTTGCCAAGCTTCTAAGAAATTACAAGTTTCCGAAATACCAGCAAATATTTTTTCACCCAATCTTGATGATACTTGGTGGTAATGATCAGTACACAAATCCCACTTGGCTCATCAAATTTTGTTCTTCTACGTTGAAGCGTTCGTCTACAGTAGCAGTTTTTATATTTAGGTTTCTCTCTGTTCTCTCCTATATAGATAGATGAATTTGGAACTCTAAATCCAACATGGATTGTAGTAGCTCTTTGAACCTTGACAAAATAAAGGAGTTCTCAGTTTTGTCTCTATGGTTTGTTTCCTCTTCAAGTAGCCCTAGGCACAGACTGTGGAAAAGCACTTTCATTGAGAGGGGTTGCCAAGCTTCTAAGAAATAACGAGTTTCCGAAATACCAGCAAATATTTTTTCACCCAATCTTGATGATACTTGTTGATAATGATCAGTACACAGATCCCACTTGGCTCACCAAATTTTGTTCTTCTAGGTTGAAGCGTTCGTCTACAATAGCCGTTTTTATATTTAGGTTTCGCTCTATTCTCTCCTGTATACATAGATGAATTTGGAACTCTAAATCCAACATGGTTTGTAGTAGCTCTTTGAAACTTGACAAAATAACGGAGTTCTCAGTTTTGTCTCTATGGATTGTTTCCTCTTCAATTAGCCCTAGGCACAGACTGTGAAAAAGCACATTCATTGAGAGGTGTTGCCAAGCTTCTAAGAAATAACGAGTTTCAGAAATACCAGCAAATATTTTTTCACCCAATCTTGATGATACTTTTGCTAATGATCAGTACACAAATCCCACTTGGCTCACCAAATTTTGTTCTTCTAGGTTGAAGCGTTCGTCTACAGTAGCAGTTTTTATATTTAGGATTCTCTCTGTTCTCTCCTATATAGATAGATAAATTTGGAACTTTAAATCCAACGTGGATTGTAGTAGCTCTTTGAAACTTGACAAAATAAAGGAGTTCCCAGTTTTCTCTCTATGGTTTGTTTCCTCTTCAAGTAGCCCTAGGCGCAGACTCTGGAAAAGCACTTTCATTGAGAGGGGTTGCCAAGCTTCTAAGAAATAACGAGTTTCCGAAGAACCAGCAAATATTTTTTAACCCAATCTTGATGATACTGGTTGCTAATGATCAGTACACAAATCCCACTTGGCTCACCAAATTGTGTTCTTCTAGGTTGAAGCGTTCGCCTACAGTAGAAGTTTTTATATTTAGGTTTCCCTCTGTTCTCTCCTATATAGATATATGAATATGGAACTCTAAATCCAACATCGTTTTTAGTAGCTCTTTGAAACTTGACAAAATAAAGGAGTTCTCAGTTTTGTCTCTATGGTTTGTTTCCTCTTCAAGTAGCCCTAGGCACAGACTGTGGAAAAGCACTTTCATTGAGAGAGTTTGCCAAGCTTCTAATAAATTACAGTTTCCGAAATACCAGCAAATATTTTTTCACCCAATCTTGATGATACTTGGTGGTAATGATCAGTACACAGATCCCACTTGGGTCACCAAATTTTGTTCTTCTAGGTTGAAGCGTTCGTCTACAGTAGCAGTTTTTATATTTAGGTTTCTCTCTGTTCTCTCCTATATAGATAGATGAATTTCTAACTCTAAATCCAACATGGATTGTAGTAGCTCTTTGAAACTTGACAAAATAAAGGAGTTCTCCGTTTTGTCTCTATGGTTTGTTTCCTCTTCAAGTGGCCCTAGGCACAGACTGTGGAAGCACGTTCATTGAGATGGGTTGCCAAGCTTCTAAGAAATAACGTGTTTCCTAAATACCAGCAAATATTTTTTTACCCAATCTTGATGATACTTGGTGGTAATGATCAGTACACAAATCCCACTTGGCTCACCAAATTTTGTTCTTCTAGGTTGAAGCGTTCGTCTACAGTAGCAGTTTTTATATTTAGGTTTCTCTCTGGTCACTCCTATATAGATAGATGAATTTGGAACTTTTAATCCAACATGGATTGTAGTAGCTCTTTGAAAATTGACAAAATAAAGGAGTTCTCAGTTTTGTCTCTATGGTTTGTTTCCTCTTCAAGTATCCCTAGGCACAGACTGTGGAAAAGCACTTTCATTGAGAGGGGTTGCCAAGCTTCTAAGAAATAACGAGTTTCCGAAATACCAGCAAATATTTTTTCACCCAATCTTGATTATACTTGGTGGGAATGATCAGTACACAGATCCCACTTGGCTCAAAAATTTTGTTCTTCTATGTTGAAGCGTTCGTCTACAGTAGCAGTTTTTATATTTAGGTTTCTCTCTGTTCTCTCATATATAGATAGATGAATTTTAACTCTAAATCCAACATGGTTTGTAGTAGCTCTTTGAAACATGACAAAATAAGGAGTTCTGATTTTTGTCTCTATGGTTTGTTTCCTCTGCAAGTAGCCCTAGGCGCAGACTGTGGAAAAGCACTTTCATTGTGAGGGGTTGCCAAGCTTCTAAAAAATAACGAGTTTCCGAAGTTCCAGCAAATATTTTTTCACCCAATCTTGATGATACTTGTTGCTAATGATCAGTACACAAATCCCACTTGGCTCACCATATTTTGTTCTTCTAGGTTGAAGCGTTCGTCTACAGTAGCAGTTTTTATATTTAGGTTTCACTCTGTTCTCTCATATATAGATAGATGAATTTGGAACTCTAAATCCAACATGGTTTGTAGTAGCTCTTTGAAACTTGACAAAATAAAGTAGTTCTCAGTTTTGTCTCTATGGTTGTTTCCTCTTCAAGTAGCCCTAGGCACAGACTGTGGAAAACCACTTTCATTGAGAGTGGTTGCCAAGCTTCTAAGAAATAACGAGTTTCCGAAATACCAGCAAATATTTTTTCACCCAATCTTGATGATACTTGTTGATAATGATCAGTACACAGATCCCACTTGGCTCACCAAATTATGTTCTTCTAGGTTGAAGCGTTCGTCTACAGTAGCCGTTTTTATATTTAGGTTTCGCTCTATTCTCTCCTGTATACATAGATGAATTTGGAACTCCATAGATGAATTTGGAACTCTAAATCCAACATGGTTTGTAGTAGCTCTTTGAAACATTGACAAAATAACGGAGTTCTCAGTTTTGTCTCTATGGATTGTTTCCTCTTCAATTAGCCCTAGGCACAACTGTGAAAAAGCACTTTCATTGAGAGGTGTTGCCAAGCTTCTAAGAAATAACGAGTTTCCGAATACCAGCAAATATTTTTTCACCCAATCTTGATGATACTTTTGCTAATGATCAGTACACAAATCCCACTTGGCTCACAAAATTTTGTTCTTCTAGGTTGAAGCGTTCGTCTACAGTAGCAGTTTTTATATTTAGGATTCTCTCTGTTCTCTCCTATATAGATAGATAAATTTGGAACTTTAAATCCAACGTGGATTGTAGTAGCTCTTTGAAACTTGACAAAATAAAGGAGTTCCCAGTTTTGTCTCTATGGTTTGTTTCCTCTTCAAGTAGCCCTAGGCGCAGACTCTGGAAAAGCACTTCCATTGAGAGGGGTTGCCAAGCTTCTAAGAAATAACGAGTTTCCGAAGTACCAGCAAATATTTTTTCACCCCATCTTGATGATACTGGTTGCTAAAGATCAGTACACAAATCCCACTTGGCTCACCAAATTATGTTCTTCTAGGTTAAAGCGTTCGCCTACAGTAGAAGTTTTTATATTTAGGTTTCCCTCTGTTCTCTCCTATATAGATATATGAATTTGGAACTCTAAATCCAACATGGTTTGTAGTAGCTCTTTGAAACTTGACAAAATAAAGGACTTCTCAGTTTTGTCTCTATGGTTTGTTTCCTCTTCAAGTAGCCCTAGGCACAGACTGTGGAAAAGCACTTTCATTGAGAGAGTTTGCCAAGCTTCTAAGAAATTACAAGTTTCCGAAATACCAGCAAATATTTTTTCACCCAATCTTGATGATACTTGGTGGTAATGATCAGTACACAAATCCCACTTGGCTCATCAAATTTTGTTCTTCTAGGTTGAAGCGTTCGTCTACAGTAGCAGTTTTTATATTTAGGTTTCTCTCTGTTCTCTCCTATAGATAGAGAATTTGGAACTCTAAATCCAACATGGATTGTAGTAGCTGTTTGAACCTTGACAAAATAAAGGAGTTCTCAGTTTTGTCTCTATGGTTTGTTTCCTCTTCAAGTAGCCCTAGGCACATACTGTGGAAAAGCACTTTCATTGAGAGGGGTTGCCAAGCTTCTAAGAAATAACGAGTTTCCGAAATACCAGCAAATATTTTTCACCCATCTTGATGATACTTGTTGATAATGATCAGTACACAGATCCCACTTGGCTCACCAAATTTTGTTCTTCTAGGTTGAAGCGTTCGTCTACAATAGCCGTTTTATATTTAGGTTTCGCTCTATTCTCTCCTGTATACTAGATGAATTTGGAACTCTAAATCCAACATGGTTTGGTAGTAGCTCTTTGAAACTTGAACAAAATAACGGAGTTCTCAGTTTTGTCTCTATGGGATTGTTTCCTCTTCAATTAGCCCTAGGCACAGACTGTGAAAAGCACATTCATTGAGAGGTGTTGCCAAGCTTCTAAGAAATAACGAGTTTCAGAAATACCAGCAAATATTTTTTCACCCAATCTTGATGATACTTTTGCTAATGATCAGTACACAAATCCCACTTGGCTCACCAAATTTTGTTCTTCTAGGTTGAAGCGTTCGTCTACAGTAGCAGTTTTTATATTTAGGATTCTCTCTGTTCTCTCCTATATAGATAGATAAATTTGGAACTTAAATCCAACGTGGATTGTAGTAGCTCTTTGAAACTTGACAAAATAAAGGAGTTCCCAGTTTTGTCTCTATGGTTTGTTTCCTCTTCAAGTAGCCCTAGGCGCAGACTCTGGAAAAGCACTTTCATTGAGAGGGGTTGCCAAGCTTCTAAGAAATAACGAGTTTCCGAAGAACCAGCAAATATTTTTTAACCCAATCTTGATGATACTGGTTGCTAATGATCAGTACACAAATCCCACTTGGCTCACCAAATTGTGTTCTTCTAGGTTGAAGCGTTCGCCTACAGTAGAAGTTTTTATATTTAGGTTTCCCTCTGTTCTCTCCTATATAGATATATGAATATGGAACTCTAAATCCAACATCGTTTTTAGTAGCTCTTTGAAACCTGACAAAATAAAGGAGTTCTCAGTTTTGTCTCTATGGTTTGTTTCCTCTTCAAGTAGCCCTAGGCACAGATTGTGGAAAAGCACTTTCATTGAGAGAGTTTGCCAAGCTTCTAATAAATTACAGTTTCCGAAATACCAGCAAATATTTTTTCACCCAATCTTGATGATACTTGGTGGTAATGATCAGTACACAGATCCCACTTGGGTCACCAAATTTTGTTCTTCTAGGTTGAAGCGTTCGTCTACAGTAGCAGTTTTTAATTTAGGTTTCTCTCTGTTCTCTCCTATATAGATAGATGAATTTCTAACTCTAAATCCAACATGGATTGTAGTAGCTCTTTGAAACTTGACAAAATAAAGGAGTTCTCCGTTTTGTCTCTATGGTTTGTTTCCTCTTCAAGTGGCCCTAGGCACAGACTGTGGAAGCACGTTCATTGAGATGGGTTGCCAAGCTTCTAAGAAATAACGTGTTTCCTAAATACCAGCAAATATTTTTTTACCCAATCTTGATGATACTTGGTGGTAATGATCAGTACACAAATCCCACTTGGCTCACCAAATTTTGTTCTTCTAGGTTGAAGCGTTCGTCTACAGTAGCAGTTTTTATATTTAGGTTTCTCTCTGGTCACTCCTATATAGATAGATGAATTTGGAACTTTTAATCCAACATGGATTGTAGTAGCTCTTTGAAAATTGACAAAATAAAGGAGTTCTCAGTTTTGTCTCTATGGTTTGTTTCCTCTTCAAGTATCCCTAGGCACAGACTGTGGAAAAGCACTTTCATTGAGAGGGGTTGCCAAGCTTCTAAGAAATAACGAGTTTCCGAAATACCAGCAAATATTTTTTCACCCAATCTTGATTATACTTGGTGGGAATGATCAGTACACAGATCCCACTTGGCTCAAAAATTTTGTTCTTCTATGTTGAAGCGTTCGTCTACAGTAGCAGTTTTTATATTTAGGTTTCTCTCTGTTCTCTCATATATAGATAGATGAATTTTAACTCTAAATCCAACATGGTTTGTAGTAGCTCTTTGAAACATGACAAAATAAGGAGTTCTGATTTTTGTCTCTATGGTTTGTTTCCTCTGCAAGTAGCCCTAGGCGCAGACTGTGGAAAAGCACTTTCATTGTGAGGGGTTGCCAAGCTTCTAAAAAATAACGAGTTTCCGAAGTTCCAGCAAATATTTTTTCACCCAATCTTGATGATACTTGTTGCTAATGATCAGTACACAAATCCCACTTGGCTCACCATATTTTGTTCTTCTAGGTTGAAGCGTTCGTCTACAGTAGCAGTTTTTATATTTAGGTTTCACTCTGTTCTCTCATATATAGATAGATGAATTTGGAACTCTAAATCCAACATGGTTTGTAGTAGCTCTTTGAAACTTGACAAAATAAAGTAGTTCTCAGTTTTGTCTCTATGGTTGTTTCCTCTTCAAGTAGCCCTAGGCACAGACTGTGGAAAACCACTTTCATTGAGAGTGGTTGCCAAGCTTCTAAGAAATAACGAGTTTCCGAAATACCAGCAAATATTTTTTCACCCAATCTTGATGATACTTGTTGATAATGATCAGTACACAGATCCCACTTGGCTCACCAAATTATGTTCTTCTAGGTTGAAGCGTTCGTCTACAGTAGCCGTTTTTATATTTAGGTTTCGCTCTATTCTCTCCTGTATACATAGATGAATTTGGAACTCTAAATCCAACATGGTTTGTAGTAGCTCTTTGAAACTTGACAAAATAACGGAGTTCTCAGTTTTGTCTCTATGGATTGTTTCCTCTTCAATTAGCCCTAGGCACAACTGTGAAAAAGCACTTTCATTGAGAGGTGTTGCCAAGCTTCTAAGAAATAACGAGTTTCCGAAATACCAGCAAATATTTTTTCACCCAAATCTTTGATGATACTTTTGCTAATGATCAGTACACAAATCCCACTTGGCTCACCAAATTTTGTTCTTCTAGGTTGAAGCGTTCGTCTACAGTAGCAGTTTTTATATTTAGGATTCTCTCTGTTCTCTCCTATATAGATAGATAAATTTGGAACTTTAAATCCAACGTGGATTGTAGTAGCTCTTTGAAACTTGACAAAATAAAGAGTTCCCAGTTTGTCTCTATTTTTCCCTCTTCAAGTAGCCCTAGGCGCAGGACTCTGGAAAAGCACTTTCATTGAGAGGGTTGCCAAGCTTCTAGAAAAACGAGTTACCGAAGACCAGCACAATATTTTTCACCCCATCTTGATGATACTGGTTGCTAAAGATCAGTACACAAAACCCACTTGGCTCACCAAATTGTGTTCTTCTAGGTTAAAGCCGTTCGCCTACAGTAGAAGTTTTTATATTTAGGTTTCCCTCTGTTCTCCTCCTATATAGATATATGAATTTGGAACTCTAAATCCAACATGGTTTGTAGTAGCTCTTTGAAACTTGACAAAATAAAGGACTTCTCAGTTTTGTCTCTATGGGTTTGTTTCCTCTTCAAGTAGCCCTAGGCACAGACTGTGGAAAAGCACTTTCATTGAGAGAGTTTGCCAAGCTTCTAAGAAATTACAAGTTTCCGAAATACCAGCAAATATTTTTTCACCCAATCTTGATGATACTTGGTGGTAATGATCAGTACACAAATCCCACTTGGCTCATCAAATTTTGTTCTTCTAGGTTGAAGCGTTCGTCTACAGTAGCAGTTTTTATATTTAGGTTTCTCTCTGTTCTCTCCTATATAGATAGATGAATTTGGAACTCTAAATCCAACATGGATTGTAGTAGCTCTTTGAACCTTGACAAAATAAAAGGAGTTCTCAGTTTTGTCTCTATGGTTTGTTTCCTCTTCAAAGTCCCTAGGCACATACTGTGGAAAAGCACTTTCATTGAGAGGGGTTGCCAAGTTTCTAAGAAATAACGAGTTTCCGAATACCAGCAAATATTTTTTCACCCAATCTTGATGATACTTGTTGATAATGATCAGTACACAGATCCCACTTGGCTCACCAAATTTTGTTCTTCTAGGTTGAAGCGTTCGTCTACAATAGCAGTTTTTATATTTAGTTTCACTCTGTTTCTCATATATAGATAGATGAATTTGGAACTCTAAATCCAACATGGTTTGTAGTAGCTCTTTGAAACTTGACAAAATAAAGGAGTTCTGAGTTTTGTCTCTATTGTTTGTTTCCTCTTGAAGTTACCCTAGGCACAGACTGTGGAAAACTACTTTCCTTGAGAGGTGTTGCCAAGCTTCTAAGAAATAACGAGTTTCCGAAATACCAGCAAATATTTTTTCACCCAATCTTGATGATACTGGTTGCTAATGATCAGTACACAAATCCCACTTGGCTCACCAAATTGTGTTCTTCTAGGTTGAAGCGTTCGCCTACAGTAGCAGTTTTTATATTTAGGTTTCTCTCTGTTCTCTCCTATATAGATAGATGAATTTGGAACTCTGAATCCAACATGGATTGTAGTAGATCTTTGAAACTTGACAAAATAAAGGAGATCTCAGTTTTGTCTCTATGGTTTGTTTCCTCTTCAAGTAGCCCTAGGCACAGACTGTGGAAAAGCACTTTCATTGAGAGAGTTTGCCCAAGCTTCTAAGAAATTACAAGTTTCCGAAATACCAGCAAATTTTTTTCACCCAATCTTGATGATACTTGGTTGTAATGATCAGTACACAAGTCCCACTTGGCTCAAGAAATTTTGTTCTTCTAAGTTGAAGCGTTCGTGTACAGTAGCAGTTTTTATATTTAGGTTTCGCTCTGTTCTCTCCTGTATAGATTGATGTATTTGGAACTCTAAATCCAACATGGTTTGTAGTAGTTCTTTGAAACTTGACAAAATAAAGGAGTTCTCAGTTTTGTCTCTATGGTTTGTTTCCTCTTCAAGTAGCCCTAGGCACAGACTGTGGAAAAGCACTTTCATTGAGAGGGGTTGCCAAGCTTCTAAGAAATAACGATTTTCCGAAATACCAGCAAATATTTTTTCACCCAATCTTGATGATACTTGGTGGTAATGATCAGTACACAGATCCCACTGGCTCACCATATTTTGTTCTTCTAGTTGAAGCGTTCGTCTACAGTAGCAGTTTTATATTTAGGTTTCACTCTGTTCTCTCATATATAGATAGATGAATTTGAACTCTAAATCCAACATGGTTTGTAGTAGCTCTTTGAAAGTTGACAAAATAAAGTAGTTCTCAGTTTTGTCTCTATGGTTGTTTCCTCTTCAAGTAGCCCTAAGCACAGACTGTGGAAAACCACTTTCATTGAGAGTGGTTGCCAAGCTTCTAAGAAATAACGAGTTTCCGAAGTACCAGCAAATATTTTTTCACCCAATCTTGATGATACTTGTTGATAATGATCAGTACACAGATCCCACTTGGCTCACCAAATTTTGTTCTTCTAGGTTGAAGCGTTCGTCTACAGTAGCCGTTTTTATATTTAGGTTTCGCTCTATTCTCTCCTGTATACATAGATGAATTTGGAACTCTAAATCCAACATGGTTTGTAGTAGCTCTTTGAACTTGACAAATAACGGAGTTCTCAGTTTTGTCTCTATGGATTGTTTCCTCTTCAATTAGCCCTAGGCACAGACTGTGAAAAAGCACTTTCATTGAGAGGTGTTGCCAAGCTTCTAAGAAATAACGAGTTTCAGAAATACCAGCAAATATTTTTTCACCCAATCTTGATGATACTTTTGCTAGTGATCAGTACACAAATCCCACTTGGCTCACCAAATTTTGTTCTTCTAGGTTGAAGCGTTCGTCTACAGTAGCAGTTTTTATATTTAGGATTCTCTCTGTTCTCTCCTATATAGATAGATAAATTTGGAATTTAAATCCAACGTGGATTGTAGTAGCTCTTTGAAACTTGACAAAAATAAAGGAGTTCCCAGTTTTGTCTCTATGGTTTGTTTCCTCTTCAAGTAGCCCTAGGCGCACACTCTGGAAAAGCACTTTCATTGAAGGGGTTGCCAAGCTTCTAAGAAATAACGAGTTTCCGAAGTTACCAGCAAATATTTTTTCACCCATCTTGATGATACTGGTTGCTAAAGATCAGTACACAAATCCCACTTGGCTCACCAAATTGTGTTCTTCTAGGTTGAAGCGTTCGCTACAGTAGAAGTTTTTATATTTAGGTTTCCCTCTGTTCTCTCCTATATAGATATATGAATTTGGAACTCTAAATCCAACATGGGTTTGTAGTAGCTCTTGAAACTTGACAAAATAAAGGACTTCTCAGTTTTGTCTCTATGGTTTGTTTCCTCTTCAAGTAGGCCCTAGGCACAGACTGTGGAAAAGCACTTTCATTGAGAGAGTTTGCCAAGCTTCTAAGAAATTACAAGTTTCCGAAATACCAGCAAATATTTTTTCACCCAATCTTGATGATACTTGGTGGTAATGATCAGTACACAAATCCCACTTGGCTCATCAAATTTTGTTCTTCTACGTTGAAGCGTTCGTCTACAGTAGCAGTTTTTATATTTAGGTTTCTCTCTGTTCTCTCCTATATTGAATAGATGAATTTGGAACTCTAAATCCAACATGGATTGTAGTAGCTCTTTGAACCTTGACAAATAAAGGAGATCTCAGTTTTGTCTCTATGGTTTGTTTCCTCTTCAAGTAGCCCTAGGCACAGACTGTGGAAAAGCACTTTCATTGAGAGGGGTTGCCAAGCTTCTAAGAAATAACGAGTTTCCGAATACCAGCAAATATTTTTTCACCCAATCTTGATGATACTTGTTGATAATGATCAGTACACAGATCCCACTTGGCTCACCAAATTTTGTTCTTCTAGGTTGAAGCGTTCGTCTACAATAGCCGTTTTTATATTTAGGTTTCGCTCTATTCTCTCCTGTATACATAGATGAATTTGGAACTCTAAATCCAACATGTTTGTAGTAGCTCTTTGAAACTTTACAAAATAACGGAGTTCTCAGTTTTGTCTCTATGGATTGTTTCCTCTTCAATTAGCCCTAGGCACAGACTGTGAAAAAGCACTTTCATTGAGAGGTGTTGCCAAGCTTCTAAGAAATAACGAGTTTCAGAAATACCAGCAAATATTTTTTCACCCAATCTTGATGATACTTTTGCTAATGATCAGTACACAAATCCCACTTGGCTCACCAAATTTTGTTCTTCTAGGTTGAAGCGTTCGTCTACAGTAGCAGTTTTTATATTTAGGATTCTCTCTGTTCTCTCCTATATAGATAGATAAATTTGGAACTTTTAATTCCAACGTGGATTGTAGTAGCTCTTTGAAACTTGACAAAATAAAGGAGTTCCCAGTTTTGTCTCTATGGTTTGTTTCCTCTTCAAGTAGACCTAGGCGCAGACTCTGGAAAAGCACTTTCATTGAGAGGTGTGCATTCTAAGAAATAACGAGTTTCCGAAGTACCAGCAAATATTTTTTCACCCCATCTTGATGATACTGGTTGCTAAAGATCAGTACACAAATCCCACTTGGCTCACCAAATTGTGTTCTTCTAGGTTGAAGCGTTCGCCCATACATTAGAAGTTTTATATTGAGGTTTCCTCTGTTCTCTCCTATATAGATATATGAATTTGGAACTCTAAATCCAACATGGTTTGTAGTAGCTCTTTGAAACTTGACAAAATAAAGGACTTCTCAGTTTTGTCTCTATGGTTTGTTTCCTCTTCAAGTAGCCCTAGGCACAGACTGTGGAAAAGCACTTTCATTGAGAGAGTTTGCCAAGCTTCTAAGAAATTACAAGTTTCCGAAATACCAGCAAATATTTTTTCACCCAATCTTGATGATACTTGGTGGTAATGATCAGTACACAAATCCCACTTGGCTCATCAAATTTTGTTCTTCTAGGTTGAAGCGTTCGTCTACAGTAGCAGTTTTTATATTTAGGTTTCTCTCTGTTCTCTCCTATATAGATAGATGAATTTGGAACTCTAAAGCCAACATGGATTGTAGTAGCTCTTTGAACCTTGACAAAATAAAGAGTTCTCAAGTTTGTCTCTATGGTTTTGTTTCCTCTTCAAGTAGCCATAGGCACATACTGTGGAAAAGCACTTTCATTGAGAGGGGTTGCCAAGCTTCTAAGAAATAACGAGTTTCCGAAATACCAGCAAATATTTTTCACCCAATCTTGATGATACTTGTTGATAATGATCAGTACACAGATCCCACTTGGCTCACCAAATTTTGTTCTTCTAGGGTTGAAGCGTTCGTCTACAATAGCATTTTGTATATTTAGGTTTCACTCTGTTCTCTCATATATAGATAGATGAATTTGGAACTCTTAAATCCAACATGGTTTGTAGTAGCTCTTTGAAACTTGACAAAATAAAGGAGTTCTGAGTTTTGTCTCTATTGTTTGTTTCCTCTTGAAGTTACCCTAGGCACAGACTGTGGAAAACTACTTTCCTTGAGAGGTGTTGCCAAGCTTCTAAGAAATAACGAGTTTCCGAAATACCAGCAAATATTTTTTCACCCAATCTTGATGATACTGGTTGCTAATGATCAGTACACAAATCCCACTTGGCTCACCAAATTGTGTTCTTCTAGGTTGAAGCGTTCGCCTACAGTAGCAGTTTTTATATTTAGGTTTCTCTCTGTTCTCTCCTATATAGATAGATGAATTTGGAACTCTAAATCCAACATGGATTGTAGTAGATCTTTGAAACTTGACAAAATAAAGGAGATCTCAGTTTTGTCTCTATGGTTTGTTTCCTCTTCAAGTAGCCCTAGGCATCGACTGTGGAAAAGCACTTTCATTGAGAGGGGTTGCCAATCTTCTAAGAAATTACGAGTTTCCGAAATACCAGCAAATATTTTTTCACCCAATCTTGATGATACTGGATGCTAATGATCAGTACACAAATCCCACTTGGCTCACCAAATTGTGTTCTTCTAGGTTGAAGCGTTCGCCTACAGTAGAAGTTTTTATATTTAGGTTTCCCTCTGTTCTCTCCTATATAGATAGATGAATTTGGAACTCTAAATCCAACATAGTTTGTAGTAGCTCTTTGAAGCTTGACAAAATAAAGGAGTTCTCAGTTTTGTCTCTATGGTTTGTTTCCTCTTCAAGTAGCCCTAGGCACAGACTGTGGAAAAGCACTTTCATTGAGAGAGTTTGCCAAGCTTCTAAGAAATTACAAGTTTCCGAAATACCAGCAAATATTTTTTCACCCAATCTTGATGATACTTGGTTGTAATGATCAGTACACAAATCCAACTTGGCTACCCAAATTTTGTTCTTCTAGGTTGAAGCGTTCGTCTACAGTAGCAGTTTTTATATTTAGGATCCTCTCTGTTCTCTCCTATATAGATAGATAAATTTGGAACTTTAAATCCAACGTGGATTGTAGTAGCTCTTTGAAACTTGACAAAATAAAGGAGTTCCCAGTTTTGTCTCTATGGTTTGTTTCCTCTTCAAGTAGCCCTAGGCGCAGACTCTGGAAAAGCACTTTCATTGAGAGGGGTTGCCAAGCTTCTAAGAAATAACGAGTTTCCGAAGTACCAGCAAATATTTTTTCACCCCATCTTGATGATACTGGTTGCTAAAGATCAGTACACAAATCCCACTTGGCTCACCAAATTGTGTTCTTCTAGGTTGAAGCGTTCGCCTACAGTAGAAGTTTTTATATTTAGGTTTCCCTCTGTTCTCTCCTATATAGATATATGAATTTGGAACTCTAAATCCAACATGGTTTGTAGTAGCTCTTTGAAACTTGACAAAATAAAGGACTTCTCAGTTTTGTCTCTATGGTTTGTTTCCTCTTCAAGTAGCCCTAGGCACAGACTGTGGAAAAGCACTTTCATTGAGAGAGTTTGCCAAGCTTCTAAGAAATTACAAGTTTCCGAAATACCAGCAAATATTTTTTCACCCAATCTTGATGATACTTGGTGGTAATGATCAGTACACAAATCCCACTTGGCTCATCAAATTTTGTTCTTCTACGTTGAAGCGTTCGTCTACAGTAGCAGTTTTTATATTTAGGTTTCTCTCTGTTCTCTCCTATATAGATAGATGAATTTGGAACTCTAAATCCAACATGGATTGTAGTAGCTCTTTGAACCTTGACAAAATAAAGGAGTTCTCAGTTTTGTCTCTATGGTTTGTTTCCTCTTCAAGTAGCCCTAGGCACAGACTGTGGAAAAGCACTTTCATTGAGAGGGGTTGCCAAGCTTCTAAGAAATAACGAGTTTCCGAAATACCAGCAAATATTTTTTCACCCAATCTTGATGATACTTGTTGATAATGATCAGTACACAGATCCCACTTGGCTCACCAAATTTTGTTCTTCTAGGTTGAAGCGTTCGTCTACAATAGCCGTTTTTATATTTAGGTTTCGCTCTATTCTCTCCTGTATACATAGATGAATTTGGAACTCTAAATCCAACATGGATTGTAGTAGATCTTTGAAACTTGACAAAATAAAGGAGATCTCAGTTTTCTCTCTATGGTTTGTTTCCTCTTCAAGTAGCCCTAGGCATCGACTGTGGAAAAGCACTTTCATTGAGAGGGGTTGCCAATCTTCTAAGAAATTACGAGTTTCCGAAATACCAGCAAATATTTTTTCACCCAATCTTGATGATACTGGATGCTAATGATCAGTACACAAATCCCACTTGGCTCACCAAATTGTGTTCTTCTAGGTTGAAGCGTTCGCCTACAGTAGAAGTTTTTATATTTAGGATTCCCTCTGTTCTCTCCTATATAGATAGATGAATTTGGAACTCTAAATCCAACATAGTTTGTAGTAGCTCTTTGAAGCTTGACAAAATAAAGGAGTTCTCAGTTTTGTCTCTATGGTTTGTTTCCTCTTCAAGTAGCCCTAGGCACAGAC
Organism: Callospermophilus lateralis; assembly: GCF_048772815.1. Classification (NCBI taxonomy): domain Eukaryota; kingdom Metazoa; phylum Chordata; class Mammalia; order Rodentia; family Sciuridae; genus Callospermophilus; species Callospermophilus lateralis. The sequence continues at coordinate 10,069 of NW_027516380.1, read as the reverse complement.
TGTGGAAAAGCACTTTCATTGAGAGAGTTTGCCAAGCTTCTAAGAAATTACAAGTTTCCGAAATACCAGCAAATATTTTTTCACCCAATCTTGATGATACTTGGTTGTAATGATCAGTACACAAATCCAACTTGGCTACCCAAATTTTGTTCTTCTAGGTTGAAGCGTTCGTCTACAGTAGCAGTTTTTATATTTAGGTTTCTCTCTGTTCTCTCCTATATAGATAGATGAATTTGGAACTCTAAATCCAACATGGATTGTAGTAGATCTTTGAAACTTGACAAAATAAAGGAGATCTCAGTTTTGTCTCTATGGTTTGTTTCCTCTTCAAGTAGCCCTAGGCATCGACTGTGGAAAAGCACTTTCATTGAGAGGGGTTGCCAAGCTTCTAAGATATTACGAGTTTCCGAAATACCAGCAAATATTTTTTCACCCAATTTTGATGATACTTGGTTGTAATGATCAGTACACAAGTCCCACTTGGCTCAAGAAATTTTGTTCTTCTAAGTTGAAGCGTTCGTGTACAGTCGCAGTTTTTATATTTAGGTTTCGCTCTGTTCTCTCCTGCATAGATAGATGTATTTGGAACTCTAAATCCAACATGGTTTGTAGTAGTTCTTTGAAACTTGACAAAATAAAGGAGTTCTCAGTTTTGTCTCTATGGTTTGTTTCCTCTTCAAGTAGCCCTAGGCACAGACTGTGGAAAAGCACTTTCATTGAGAGGGGTTGCCAAGCTTCTAAGAAATAACGAGTTTCGGAAATACCAGCAAATATTTTTTCACCCAATCTTGATGATACTTGGTGGTAATGATCAGTACACAGATCCCACTGGGCTCACCATATTTTGTTCTTCTAGGTTGAAGCGTTCGTCTACAGTAGCAGTTTTTATATTTAGGTTTCACTCTGTTCTCTCATATATAGATAGATGAATTTGGAACTCTAAATCCAACATGGTTTGTAGTAGCTCTTTGAAACTTGACAAAATAAAGTAGTTCTCAGTTTTGTCTCTATGGTTGTTTCCTCTTCAAGTAGCCCTAGGCACAGACTGTGGAAAACCACTTTCATTGAGAGTGGTTGCCAAGCTTCTAAGAAATAACGAGTTTCCGAAATACCAGCAAATATTTTTTCACCCAATCTTGATGATACTTGTTGATAATGATCAGTACACAGATCCCACTTGGCTCACCAAATTTTGTTCTTCTAGGTTGAAGCGTTCGTCTACAGTAGCCGTTTTTATATTTAGGTTTCGCTCTATTCTCTCCTGTATACATAGATGAATTTGGAACTCTAAATCCAACATGGTTTGTAGTAGCTCTTTGAAACTTGACAAAATAACGGAGTTCTCAGTTTTGTCTCTATGGATTGTTTCCTCTTCAATTAGCCCTAGGCACAGACTGTGAAAAAGCACTTTCATTGAGAGGTGTTGCCAAGCTTCTAAGAAATAACGAGTTTCAGAAATACCAGCAAATATTTTTTCACCCAATCTTGATGATACTTTTGCTAGTGATCAGTACACAAATCCCACTTGGCTCACCAAATTTTGTTCTTCTAGGTTGAAGCGTTCGTCTACAGTAGCAGTTTTTATATTTAGGATTCTCTCTGTTATCTCCTATATAGATAGATAAATTTGGAACTTTAAATCCAACGTGGATTGTAGTAGCTCTTTGAAACTTGACAAAATAAAGGAGTTCCCAGTTTTGTCTCTATGGTTTGTTTCCTCTTCAAGTAGCCCTAGGCGCAGACTCTTGAAAAGCACTTTCATTGAGAGGGGTTGCCAAGCTTCTAAGAAATAACGAGTTTCCGAAGTACCAGCAAATATTTTTTCACCCCATCTTGATGATACTGGTTGCTAAAGATCAGTACACAAATCCCACTTGGCTCACCAAATTGTGTTCTTCTAGGTTGAAGCGTTCGCCTACAGTAGAAGTTTTTATATTTAGGTTTCCCTCTGTTCTCTCCTATATAGATATATGAATTTGGAACTCTAAATCCAACATGGTTTGTAGTAGCTCTTTGAAACTTGACAAAATAAAGGACTTCTCAGTTTTGTCTCTATGGTTTGTTTCCTCTTCAAGTAGCCCTAGGCACAGACTGTGGAAAAGCACTTTCATTGAGAGAGTTTGCCAAGCTTCTAAGAAATTACAAGTTTCCGAAATACCAGCAAATATTTTTTCACCCAATCTTGATGATACTTGGTGGTAATGATCAGTACACAAATCCCACTTGGCTCATCAAATTTTGTTCTTCTACGTTGAAGCGTTCGTCTACAGTAGCAGTTTTTATATTTAGGTTTCTCTCTGTTCTCTCCTATATAGATAGATGAATTTGGAACTCTAAATCCAACATGGATTGTAGTAGCTCTTTGAACCTTGACAAAATAAAGGAGTTCTCAGTTTTGTCTCTATGGTTTGTTTCCTCTTCAAGTAGCCCTAGGCACAGACTGTGGAAAAGCACTTTCATTGAGAGGGGTTGCCAAGCTTCTAAGAAATAACGAGTTTCCGAAATACCAGCAAATATTTTTTCACCCAATCTTGATGATACTTGTTGATAATGATCAGTACACAGATCCCACTTGGCTCACCAAATTTTGTTCTTCTAGGTTGAAGCGTTCGTCTACAATAGCAGTTTTTATATTTAGGTTTCACTCTGTTCTCTCATATATAGATAGATGAATTTGGAACTCTAAATCCAACATGGTTTGTAGTAGCTCTTTGAAACTTGACAAAATAAAGGAGTTCTGAGTTTTGTCTCTATTGTTTGTTTCCTCTTGAAGTTACCCTAGGCACAGACTGTGGAAAACTACTTTCCTTGAGAGGTGTTGCCAAGCTTCTAAGAAATAACGAGTTTCCGAAATACCAGCAAATATTTTTTCACCCAATCTTGATGATACTGGTTGCTAATGATCAGTACACAAATCCCACTTGGCTCACCAAATTGTGTTCTTCTAGGTTGAAGCGTTCGCCTACAGTAGAAGTTTTTATATTTAGGTTTCCCTCTGTTCTCTCCTATATAGATAGATGAATTTGGAACTCTAAATCCAACACAGTTTGTAGTAGCTCTTTGAAGCTTGACAAAATAAAGGAGTTCTCAGTTTTGTCTCTATGGTTTGTTTCCTCTTCAAGTAGCCCTAGGCATAGACTGTGGAAAAGCACTTTCATTGAGAGAGTTTGCCAAGCTTCTAAGAAATTACAAGTTTCCGAAATACCAGCAAATATTTTTTCACCCAATCTTGATGATACTTGGTCGTAATGATCAGTACACAAATCCAACTTGGCTACCCAAATTTTGTTCTTCTAGGTGGAAGCGTTCATCTACAGTAGCAGTTTTTATATTTAGGTTTCTCTCTGTTCTCTCCTATATAGATAGATGAATTTGGAACTCTAATTCCAACATGGATTGTAGTAGATCTTTGAAACTTGATAAAATAAAGGAGATCTCAGTTTTGTCTCTATGGTTTGTTTCCACTTCAAGTAGCCCTAGGCATCGACTGTGGAAAAGCACTTTCATTGAGAGGGGTTGCCAAGCTTCTAAGATATTACGAGTTTCCGAAATACCAGCAAATATTTTTTCACCCAATCTTGATGATACTTGGTTGTAATGATCAGTACACAAGTCCCACTTGGCTCAAGAAATTTTGTTCTTCTAAGTTGAAGCGTTCGTGTACAGTAGCAGTTTTTATATTTAGGTTTCGCTCTGTTCTCTCCTGTATAGATAGATGTATTTGGAACTCTAAATCCAACATGGTTTGTAGTAGTTCTTTGAAACTTGACAAAATAAAGGAGTTCTCAGTTTTGTCTCTATGGTTTGTTTCCTCTTCAAGTAGCCCTAGGCACAGACTGTGGAAAAGCACTTTCATTGAGAGGGGTTGCGAAGCTTCTAAGAAATAACGAGTTCCCGAAATACCAGCAAATATTTTTTCACCCAATCTTGATGATACTTGGTGGTAATGATCAGTACACAGATCCCACTGGGCTCACCAAATTTTGTTCTTCTAGGTTGAAGGGTTCGTCTAGAGTAGCAGTTTTTATATTTAGGTTTCACTCTGTTGTCTCATATATAGATAGATGAATTTGGAACTCTAAATCCAACATGGTTTGTAGTAGCTCTTTGAAACTTGACAAAATAAAGGAGTTCTGAGTTTTGTCCCTATTGTTTGTTTCCTCCTCAAGTAGCCCTAGGCGCAGACTGTGGAAAAGCACTTTCATTGAGAGGGGTTGCCAAGCTTCTAAAAAATAACGAGTTTCCGAAGTTGCAGCAAATATTTTTTCACCCAATCTTGATGATACTTGTTGCTAATGATCAGTACACAAATCCCACTTGGCTCACCATATTTTGTTCTTCTAGGTTGAAGCGTTCGTCTACAGTAGCAGTTTTTATATTTAGGTTTCCCTCTGCTCTCTCCTGTATAGATAGATGAATTTGGAACTCTAAATCCAACATGGTTTGTAGTAGCTCTTTGAATCTTGACAAAATAAAGGAGTTCTCAGTTTTGTCTCTATGGTTGTTTCCTCTTCAAGTAGCCGTAGGCACAGACTGTGGAAAACCACTTTCATTGAGAGTGGTTGCCAAGCTTCTAAGAAATAACGAGTTTCCGAAATACCAGCAAATATTTTTTCACCCAATCTTGATGATACTTGTTGATAATGATCAGTACACAGATCCCACTTGGCTCACCAAATTTTGTTCTTCTAGGTTGAAGCGTTCGTCTACAGTAGCCGTTTTTATATTTAGGTTTCGCTCTATTCTCTCTTGTATACATAGATGAATTTGGAACTCTAAATCCAACATGGTTTGTAGTAGCTCTTTGAAACTTGACAAAATAACGGAGTTCTCAGTTTTGTCTCTATGGATTGTTTCCTCTTCAATTAGCCCTAGGCACAGACTGTGAAAAAGCACTTTCATTGAGAGGTGTTGCGAAGCTTCTAAGAAATAACGAGTTTCCGAAATACCAGCAAATATTTTTTCACCCAATCTTGATGATACTTTTGCTAATGATCAGTACACAAATCCCACTTGGCTCACCAAATTTTGTTCTTCTAGGTTGAAGCGTTCGTCTACAGTAGCAGTTTTTATATTTAGGATTCTCTCTGTTCTCTCCTATATAGATAGATAAATTTGGAACTTTAAATCCAACGTGGATTGTAGTAGCTCTTTGAAACTTGACAAAATAAAGGAGTTCCCAGTTTTGTCTCTATGGTTTGTTTCCTCTTCAAGTAGCCCTAGGCGCAGACTCTGGAAAAGCACTTTCATTGAGAGGGGTTGCCAAGCTTCTAAGAAATAACGAGTTTCAGAAGTACCAGCAAATATTTTTTCACCCCATCTTGATGATACTGGTTGCTAAAGATCAGTACACAAATCCCACTTGGCTCACCAAATTGTGTTCTTCTAGGTTGAAGCGTTCGCCTACAGTAGAAGTTTTTATATTTAGGTTTCCCTCTGTTCTCTCCTATATAGATATATGAATTTGGAACTCTAAATCCAACATGGTTTGTAGTAGCTCTTTGAAACTTGACAAAATAAAGGACTTCTCAGTTTTGTCTCTATGGTTTGTTTCCTCTTCAAGTAGCCCTAGGCACAGACTGTGGAAAAGCACTTTCATTGAGAGAGTTTGCCAAGCTTCTAAGAAATTACAAGTTTCCGAAATACCAGCAAATATTTTTTCACCCAATCTTGATGATACTTGGTGGTAATGATCAGTACACAAATCCCACTTGGCTCATCAAATTTTGTTCTTCTAGGTTGAAGCGTTCGTCTACAGTAGCAGTTTTTATATTTAGGTTTCTCTCTGTTCTCTCCTATATAGATAGATGAATTTGGAACTCTAAATCCAACATGGATTGTAGTAGCTCTTTGAACCTTGACAAAATAAAGGAGATCTCAGTTTTGTCTCTATGGTTTGTTTCCTCTTCAAGTAGCCCTAGGCATCGACTGTGGGAAAGCACTTTCATTGAGAGGGGTTGCCAATCTTCGAAGAAATTACGAGTTTCCGAAATACCAGCAAATATTTTTTCACCCAATCTTGATGATACTGGATGCTAATGATCAGTACACAAATCCCACTTGGCTCACCAAATTGTGTTCTTCTAGGTTGAAGCGTTCGCCTACAGTAGAAGTTTTTATATTTAGGTTTCCCTCTGTTCTCTCCTATATAGATAGATGAATTTGGAACTCTAAATCCAACATAGTTTGTAGTAGCTCTTTGAAGCTTGACAAAATAAAGGAGTTCTCAGTTTTGTCTCTATGGTTTGTTTCCTCTTCAAGTAGCCCTAGGCACAGACTGTGGAAAAGCACTTTCATTGAGAGAGTTTGCCAAGCTTCTAAGAAATTACAAGTTTCCGAAATACCAGCAAATATTTTTTCACCCAATCTTGATGATACTTGGTTGTAATGATCAGTACACAAATCCAACTTGGCTACCCAAATTTTGTTCTTCTAGGTGGAAGCGTTCGTCTACAGTAGCAGTTTTTATATTTAGGTTTCTCTCTGTTCTCTCCTATATAGATAGATGAATTTGGAACTCTAATTCCAACATGGATTGTAGTAGATCTTTGAAACTTGACAAAATAAAGGAGATCTCAGTTTTGTCTCTATGGTTTGTTTCCTCTTCAAGTAGCCCTAGGCATCGACTGTGGAAAAGCACTTTCATTGAGAGGGGTTGCCAAGCTTCTAAGATATTACGAGTTTCCGAAATACCAGCAAATATTTTTTCACCCAATTTTGATGATACTTGGTTGTAATGATCAGTACACAAGTCCCACTTGGCTCAAGAAATTTTGTTCTTCTAAGTTGAAGCGTTCGTGTACAGTAGCAGTTTTTATATTTAGGTTTCGCTCTGTTCTCTCCTGTATAGATAGATGTATTTGGAACTCTAAATCCAACATGGTTTGTAGTAGTTCTTTGAAACTTGAAAAAATAAAGGAGTTCTCAGTTTTGTCTCTATGGTTTGTTTCCTCTTCAAGTAGCCCTAGGCACAGACTGTGGAAAAGCACTTTCATTGAGAGGGGTTGCCAAGCTTCTAAGAAATAACGAGTTTCCGAAATACCAGCAAATATTTTTTCACCCAATCTTGATGATACTTGGTGGTAATGATCAGTACACAGATCCCAGTGGGCTCACCATATTTTGTTCTTCTAGGTTGAAGCGTTCGTCTACAGTAGCAGTTTTTTTCACTCTGTTCTCTCCTATATAGATAGATGAATTTGGAACTCTAAATCCAACATGGTTTGTAGTAGCTCTTTGAAACTTGACAAAATAAAGTAGTTCTCAGTTTGGTCTCTATGGTTGTTTCCTCTTCAAGTAGCCCTAGGCACAGACTGTGGAAAACCACTTTCATTGAGAGTGGTTGCCAAGCTTCTAAGAAATAACGAGTTTCCGAAATACCAGCAAATATTTTTTCACCAAATCTTGATGATACTTGTTGATAATGATCAGTACACAGATCCCACTTGGCTCACCAAATTTTGTTCTTCTAGGTTGAAGCGTTCGTCTACAGTAGCCGTTTTTATATTTAGGTTTCGCTCTATTCTCTCCTGTATACATAGATGAATTTGGAACTCTAAATCCAACATCGTTTGTAGTAGCTCTTTGAAACTTGACAAAATAACGGAGTTCTCAGTTTTGTCTCTATGGATTGTTTCCTCTTCAATTAGCCCTAGGCACAGACTGTGAAAAAGCACTTTCATTGAGAGGTGTTGCCAAGCCTCTAAGAAATAACGAGTTTCAGAAATACCAGCAAATATTTTTTCACCCAATCTTGATGATACTTTTGCTAGTGATCAGTACACAAATCCCACTTGGCTCACCAAATTTTGTTCTTCTAGGTTGAAGCGTTCGTCTACAGTAGCAGTTTTTATATTTAGGATTCTCTCTGTTCTCTCCTATATAGATAGATAAATTTGGAACTTTAAATCCAACGTGGATTGTAGTAGCTCTTTGAAACTTGACAAAATAAAGGAGTTCCCAGTTTTGTCTCTATGGTTTGTTTCCTCTTCAAGTAGCCCTAGGCGCAGACTCTGGAAAAGCACTTTCATTGAGAGGGGTTGCCAAGCTTCTAAGAAATAACGAGTTTCCGAAGTACCAGCAAATATTTTTTCACCCCATCTTGATGATACTGGTTTCTAAAGATCAGTACACAAATCCCACTTGGCTCACCAAATTGTGTTCTTCTAGGTTGAAGCGTTCGCCTACAGTAGAAGTTTTTATATTTAGGTTTCCCTCTGTTCTCTCCTATATAGATATATGAATTTGGAACTCTAAATCCAACATGGTTTGTAGTAGCTCTTTGAAACTTGACAAAATAAAGGACTTCTCAGTTTTGTCTCTATGGTTTGTTTCCTCTTCAAGTAGCCCCTAGGCACAGACTGTGGAAAAGCACTTTCATTGAGAGAGTTTGCCAAGCTTCTAAGAAATTACAAGTTTCCGAAATACCAGCAAATATTTTTTCACCCAATCTTGATGATACTTGGTGGTAATGATCAGTACACAAATCCCACTTGGCTCATCAAATTTTGTTCTTCTAGGTTGAAGCGTTCGTCTACAGTAGCAGTTTTTATATTTAGGTTTCTCTCTGTTCTCTCCTATATAGATAGATGAATTTGGAACTCTAAATCCAACATGGATTGTAGTAGCTCTTTGAACCTTGACAAAATAAAGGAGTTCTCAGTTTTGTCTCTATGGTTTGTTTCCTCTTCAAGTAGCCCTAGGCACATACTGTGGAAAAGCACTTTCATTGAGAGGGGTTGCCAAGCTTCTAAGAAATTACAAGTTTCCGAAATACCAGCAAATATTTTTTCACCCAATCTTGATGATACTTGGTTGTAATGATCAGTACACAAATCCAACTTGGCTACCCAAATTTTGTTCTTCTAGGTTGAAGCGTTCGTCACAGTAGCAGTTTTTATATTTAGGTTTCTCTCTGTTCTCTCCTATATAGATAGATGAATTTGGAACTCTAAATCCAACATGGATTGTAGTAGATCTTTGAAACTTGACAAAATAAAGGAGATCTCAGTTTTGTCTCTATGGTTTGTTTCCTCTTCAAGTAGCCCTAGGCATCGACTGTGGAAAAGCACTTTCATTGAGAGGGGTTGCCAAGCTTCTAAGATATTACGAGTTTCCGAAATACCAGCAAATATTTTTTACCCAATTTTGATGATACTTGGTTGTAATGATCAGTATACAAGTCCCACTTGGCTCAAGAAATTTTGTTCTTCTAAGTTGAAGCGTTCGTGTACAGTAGCAGTTTTTATATTTAGGTTTCGCTCTGTTCTCTCCTGTATAGATAGATGTATTTGGAACTCTAAATCCAACATGGTTTGTAGTAGTTCTTTGAAACTTGACAAAATAAAGGAGTTCTCAGTTTTGTCTCTATGGTTTGTTTCCTCTTCAAGTAGCCCTAGGCACAGACTGTGGAAAAGCACTTTCATTGAGAGGGGTTGCCAAGCTTCTAAGAAATAACGAGTTTCCGAAATACCAGCAAATATTTTTTCACCCAATCTTGATGATACTTGGTGGTAATGATCAGTACACAGATCCCACTGGGCTCACCATATTTTGTTCTTCTAGGTTGAAGCGTTCGTCTACAGTAGCAGTTTTTATATTTAGGTTTCACTCTGTTCTCTCATATATAGATAGATGAATTTGGAACTCTAAATCCAACATGGTTTGTAGTAGCTCTTTGAAACTTGACAAAATAAAGTAGTTCTCAGTTTTGTCTCTATGGTTGTTTCCTCTTCAAGTAGCCCTAGGCACAGACTGTGGAAAACCACTTTCATTGAGAGTGGTTGCCAAGCTTCTAAGAAATAACGAGTTTCCGAAATACCAGCAAATATTTTTTCACCCAATCTTGATGATACTTGTTGATAATGATCAGTACACAGATCCCACTTGGCTCACCAAATTTTGTTCTTCTAGGTTGAAGCGTTCGTCTACAGTAGCCGTTTTTATATTTAGGTTTCGCTCTATTCTCTCCTGTATACATAGATGAATTTGGAACTCTAAATCCAACATGGTTTTGTAGTAGCTCTTTGAAACTTGACAAAATAACGGAGTTCTCAGTTTTGGTCTCTAT